>NC_085087.1:5055508-5355508 GCF_963422355.1 Corticium candelabrum | reverse complement strand
AACTCGAGCAATGTAAGATGGTTGCAACGTGTTTCTTACAGTGATGTCAAAATATCCAGGCCGTCCATTCAAGAAATTCGGATGGAAGACATCACCTGGGCGGCATTTGGATTGACCCGAGCTTCTCTGTTCTTTCACAACTTGTTTGGAATCAATGAGGAGTGATTGCCAAATAGACTCACATAAAGCATTATGTCGATTCAGACGATGTGGACCATGACCACACCCAACAAGATGATCTCCATATGGGTCAAGTGGATGACCACATATACATCTGATGCTGTTTGGTGGGAACGGAAACACAGGTAGACCCAACCAGTATCTTGCTGCTACAACAAACTCATGGGGTGACATGGTGAGGCCTAAGTTACGGTTTGGAGTTGCCCGCAACCATGCACCAGTATGAGGAGATGATAATGTCTTCAAGCGAGCCCTATCTCTGAGACTCACTGAATTGAGTAGGTTGGAAAATGAAATGTCATCTAGTTGAATTTGAATCTGATGTTGTGTAGCTGTCACCAAATCTAATGAAGGTGAATCCTTTCTTGAAAGTAGGTTATGTACGATTCCTCGTGCTTCGTCTTCTCCAGGCAAGGGTTTGATCAAATTTAGAAGAGAAGGATGGTTACGTTTCAGTAGGCAATTAACTAACTTTCGATTTGAGTTACAGCTGCCAAGAAAAGCGGAAGGTGAAGTAGATAAGGCCTCCCGGATACCCATACCTCCTTTTCCAATTGGCAATACTGCTTGTGACCATGCAAAGTCAGAAATTGAAGATCTTGTGATCCGGCCGAGAGATCGGCGTAACCCTTCATCGAAAATAGACAATGTGCTCGTAGCAACCCCAGGTCTCACAGATCGTAGCAAATGGTTGATTTTACATATGGACAGGCAACTTCTCAACAACTGAAGTTCCACTTGTGGATTTTCAAGATCAGAGAGATGAGATTGGGTATTTGCTACTTGATCGACTCGCTTCTTGAAACAATTAGTGAAGAAATCAGATGAACCAAACACAGGAGAACCAAGCAATTCCATTCCATCTGACAACCGGTGTACTTCTGGTGGAAATTCTGGATGTGTTCGATCTCCTGAAGGCCAAAACACTTCACACTTTGATAAATTGACATGAAGGCCCAGGGAAGGACCTTTCTCTATGATGAAGTTTATTAACTTTGAGACAGATTTCCGTGTGCCAGCAAAAGTACCATCGTCAAGGTACCACAAATTTAGGTCTAAGCCAGGCACTTCTCCAACTTCATCCATTAGTTCTAGGACGACTAAGGAGAACAGCAGTGGTCCCAATGGATCGCCTTGTTGGACTCCTGCTGTAGATGTAAGGTGATGATAGCCAAAGCGCAACTCAGCAGCACAGTGATAGCACCACTGTACCCAAGCTACCAATTCAGGAAATTCACTGCCAAGTCTCTTCAGGAATGAATTGCGATGGCATTCATTGAACGCATTCTTCATGTCCAGTTTGAAACAGCACAGGTCATGTCTAGCACTGTTCTCTTCAATGTATGACCTTAGAGAATGAACACTTGCCTCTAAACCTCCTCGTATTCCAACACCTACCTGACCATATATATATATATATAGTAAACAATATTTAGGATTATGTCAACAGTACGCTGAAAGATTAGAACCTTGAGAGCTAGAATCTTTCTGAGGTGGAGGAGACGTTCCTGTGTTAAAAATACGCGTTACACAGAATAGAGTTTTTGTGATATTAGTATGATGTATAATATTGTTACATGTTACCTGTTGCTACTGGACGAGTAGCTAACTTACGATATTCTGTAGTTAGACTCAGTCTCTGTTGGTAAGTTGTCGACTGACTTATTTTTTGTTGATTTGCTTTAGTTGGACTTGTTTGCTTATCTGATGTAGTTGAACTTGCTTGCACGTTTGACGTATAAGAACTTGTTGATCTATCTGATGTAGTTGGACTTGTTTGTCTGTTCGATGTAGGAGGACTTGTTTGTTTATGCGATGTAGTGGGACTTGTTTGTTTGTTCGATGTATCTGTAAGGTCGTCTGTCAAATCAGTGGTAGGTCTCAAAGAAACAGACTGATTTTGAGTGACGGACGTAAAGCTAAACAAAACATTTGTTCCTAGAAATGCTAAAGCACACTAAACAAACGTCTAAATTTGTTACAGCTATTCATGAAACCTAGGATGTTTGCGTCTCAACAACAAATAGCAGCAAAAAGACGAAATGCTGACTTAATTTTTTATGCAAATTTCTTTGCAGTAAGTTTCAGTAATTTTTGTTTATTCTGCATCTTTCACTATCTAAAAGTTTGATCTGTCCGTCTGTCTGTCTGTAACATCAATTACGCCAAAACTACCGAACAACTGCATCTCAAAGTTTGCATGATGCACGCTGAATTGATCAAGGTCGACAGTGAAGATACATGTCGCTGTTTTTCAGAGTTCTTTTGGGACAGCGCTATTTCTTGCCGATCGAACCCACCGCCACTTGCGCTCAAATATCTCTAGAACGGCGCATTGGATCTCCATGAAGTTTGAAATGCCCTCAGACAGTTTAAGCGGAATGAAATGCTACTTACCGGGGACGTCTATAATTGATGAGCATAACATTTTTGACTATATCTGGGTTCTAAGAAACACGAATATTCTAGAGGGAAACAAATTTTTTGGAAGTTTTTGTGTTGTCTTCGTCTATTTCTTGTAAGAAACAGGAAGATCACTATGCAAAAATTTGTATTAATTTAAATTAATTAAACGTGAATTCTGCTCTATTTGCCTGGGCAATTAGACCCGGGCCTTCTGCTAGTCTTTTATAAAATGTGGCTACGCTAGTGTAGACTTATTTATTTATCGGGTCTAATATAATATTTAATAATTAACTGATCTTTTACACACAAGATACGATCTTACATGCACGAAATGGCACTTGCTGTACTAGCGAGCTGCTGAGTATCTATGGAACGTTCAAGAACTGAGCAAGTCGTAAAATTACAACGAGAAATATCTACATGGAATAAAAAAAAATTGTTTATAATTTTGTTTAAAATATTGTTTATACTTACCATTTATAAAACTGATAGATGCTTTTTCAGTAATACTTCCAAAACAATTGGATGCAGTAATGAAGACAGTTAGAATGTTTGCGTCGTTAGGTTTGTCAAATGTAGAACAAAACTGAGTTTGACTTTTAGCTGCCATACTGACGTCTTGTTTGGTCTGTATTGTAGTAGAAGGAGGTGGAGTGCCAGCGTTATTGACGCACACAGAAATGTCATTGTCACAAATGGTTACGTTTACTTGGTCAACAGTAGGATATTCTAAATGTGAACATATTGTAGATATTTACTACTAAAGTGTAAATTAGTGCAGCAATGCTTACCGCCAGTGTTAATTGTAACACGCTTGCCTCGAGTATTAGTCTCATTATTTACAACTTGAATACTCTCGATTTGAATTCCGTTGTAACTTGAGTTTTGTAGAAGTACACTAGAATTCGATTGGATTGCTTCAAAAATTCCTTTCTTATGCAGAACTGCAATTGCTTCAAATTTTAATTTAGAATTTCCTTGGTAGATACCCCATCTATATGACTCTAATTTGTTGCCCGCCAATGGAATAGTTAGATTAACGCGTCTTTCTAGAAGCTGGTAGATGGTAAATTGTGGAGATTCGAGGCTGTAATTGTGAGGCCCTACACCTACAGACACATTTCATGATGTCAAAGCAATGCGACAAAATTGCATTGGTGTACCGCATACGTATTCTCGCTCAGTTACTGCATACTTGATGACTGCTCCGAGTAACAGACAGACTATGTGCCATGATCTCATACTCTAGGTCCCCTTTCTTACGAGACGCGATTACCTTTCTCTCTTTTACTGGGTTTGACGTCCTAAATGCTCACACGCAACGACGTAGTATCTTCAAATGAATGATCAAAGGTCTTTTGCTGCAACTGGTTGTGGCCTGATGTATTGTGTTCACTCCTACTTCCGCGTGGTGTGACGAATGTGTGACTAACAGCAAGTGCGTACTCATTATCCTTACGCTTTACTGCCTAGACAACATGTATTCGTCAACTAACTTGCTTGTAAGACAAGATAATACTTGCTATTTCATTTGTATAATTTGAGAAAATTTTGTTGGTTTTCTGTAAACCGTATCTGATAGTCTCCAAAATGTTTTAAAACAACCTTACAAACACAACTCTAATATGAAGACGCACTCGCAGTTGAAACGTACATTGTAAATTTAGTTAGTCTTTGGTAGCCTCGTCGCCAGACTTACGTGAGTGGGCAGTGTCCAGATCCAGTATAACACTTTCAGCCCCGTCTTATACGGGAACCGGACACTGCCAGGCTCACGTGAGTCTGGGAACAAGGCTAGTTTTTGGTACGTGTGTTTTGTACGTGTTTAGGCACGCTGCCATGAATTTTGTAGCATAACGTTTGCTTATAACATTATTGACTTCCGTTTTCAGCAAATCACTAGCGCATTCGCTCATCCATGCAAAAGTGTTTTATCACTGAGTAGCGTGCGCTTGTACAGTGGCTGAATGCTTGCTGAAGTATAATCTCATCAAGTAGTTCCGTAAGCTGTATTGTTCTGCGTTGCCGTCTCGTATACATCGTCGTTTTCGTCAGCCGCCACTCTTTCTTCGCGAGCTGCACGTGCGTTGGAAAATTTAAATTCAGCACTTTCGTAGACCTCGTTCGTAGTGTCGTGTACAGATTGTAATTCTACGTTTGATAAATCAACTCTAAAAGCAGATCATTAGACGTAACAATTTACGATAAACAGATACTGTGGATTTGCTATATATACAATATACAGATACATTAGAGAGACAAATAAAAGATAAATAAGGGTGGTAAATGCAAATTTTAAGTGTAGAGCAACGCTCTCTCATTAGCATAACACTATGTAAAACTAATATTATAACGCACGTTTATATGACCACATTACAAAAGAATTTTAGTGAGTTGTTTAATTAATTACCATACTACTCGCATATTTAGCAAAAACAACAACCTGTTAAGCGAAAGTTGGGATTTATGTCTTTCAGTATCAATTTCCAGTATCTCATTCTAAATGTCATAGCTTGTAAATTGTCTATTTTGCTAATAGATAGCAACACATATACCATAAAATGAAATATTTCTAAATGAAGATACATTTACTAGAGATTTCGAGTTGTCTTTCGTAATTTGTTACTCTGATTTAGGTTTATTACGTTAAATATTTTACTCTAAGGCACGTTACGTGCTAGATAGCTTTACAAATTTAAAACCAACTAATTGCAAACATTTACTAAAATTTGAATTATTTTTTTAAATGCATGTGTGTGCATGACGATCTTAGAAAACGCACTTTACCTGATTGCATAAAGGTGTTCAGTTGTTTGAAGGTCTGAGTTTAGTGTTCTTTTGTCGCTGCAAAATACGATCATGTTTTAGTGATAGAAGTCTCTAGTTAAAATAGTTCGATTTCACTTGATTTTCGTTTGCAGCAAACAATAATGTTGACGATCACGACTATCAAAACTAGTGCACCAACGCATGCTGCAGCAATAATGTATACAGGAATTCCTGTTGATACATATCTATAGTATACAATATTTAGGATTTTGTTAACAGGACCCCGCAGGATTAGAACCTTGAGAGCTTGAATCTTTCTGAGGTGGAGGAGACGTTCCTGTGTTAAAATTATGCGGTACACAGGATAGAGGATTTGTGATATTAGTATGATGTATAATATTGTTGTTACATGTTACCTATTGCTACTGGACGAGTAGCTAACTTACGATATTCTGTAGTTATACTCACTCCCTGTTGGTAAGTTGCCGACTGACATACTTTTTGTTGATTTGTTCTACTTGAACTTGTTTGTATATCTGATATAGTTATAACTAACTAATCCTATTTGTAAGAGCTAGCACTTGCTGTACTAGCCAGGTGCTCAGGTCTCAATGTGGTAGTTACTGGACAGAAAGGAGGAGAATGTCCAAAGATACTTGAGCAACTCTAAAATGTACTATTGCAATGATAAATAATTAAATTGCCTACACCAATTAGACAACACATTTATAATTTATTTTAATTAAATATTGGTTAGTAACTCACCATTCTTAGCACTAAAATTAGCAATTACATACGAAGATCCAAAACAATTGGACGCAGTGAAGAAGGCAGAAATGTTTACAATAGGTTTGTTAAATGTATAACAAAGTTGTGTGTGATTTGTATTTCATCTAGTATAGGGTATAAAATTTTGTGATGTTTATGGTAGTCGAGGGAATTGGAGTACCAGTAATGTTGACGCATACAAAAAAATTTGTTGTCGCAAATAGTTATCTGTGGCGAGGAAGCAGTAGGAAATTATAAAATTTTAACTTAAAACATTTGTACGAAAACGTAAATTAGTGTAGTGTTGCTTACCGTCAACGTTAATGGTAACACGATTGCCCAGTTTATTCCTGTTGTTTCTAACTTAAACGGCATCGATTTAAATTCCGTTAAAATGCGAGTTTTCGAGAAATACACTAAGATTTGACTTGATCGTTTCAATGCTTCCTCTGAGACGCAGCAATATAATTGTTTCTAGTTTCAATGTAGAATTTCCTTTATAAATAGTCCATCAAGTACTACTAACTGCTGATTGGTTGGTTGCCTGAGGTATATTTAGATTAATGCTATTGCCTACAAGCTGGTAGATCGCAAATTCTGGAGAGTCGAGAGGGTAGTTGTATTGTCTCTAACCTACAAGCAAAATATCTATAAAAACCGTGTAGTGTCAAAGCAGTTGGGACAATATGATTTACCACACACCTATTCTTGTTCAGTACTTGCATACTTGATGATTACTCCAAGAAACAGACAGAGTATGTGAGATGTACTCATACTGTGTTAGTAACCAGCGTAGTTTTCTCAAGAAACGCAACGACTGCACTCTGACAATAAATGATGCTAGTTCGCGTACACAACGATGCAGTATTTTCTATAAATTCTCTCACCTAAATTCTTTTGTCCTGTACCTGCAGATTGCCTGCATGCAGAAAAGAGCATGAAAATAAGCGAAATCTCATGAGATTCTCGCTCATCTCATGAGATCTGGGCATTTTTCATGACCGGAACCTCATGAGACGTGTATCTCACGAGATTCAATGGGTGTGTTCATGCGGCTCATACGCCAATTCCTCATCTCATGAGATTTGGGCATTTCTCATGAGCGGAGTCTCATCAGACGTATATCTCATGAGATGCAATGAGACAATTGTTCATCTCATGAGATGTGTGTATTTCTCACGAGCAGTGGCTCATGAGACGAATTTCTCATGAGATGTAATGGGTGTGTTCATGCTGCTCGCTATGAGCCGCGCGAGTTCTCGTGAGCAGATCGATCTAGGCGCATGCATGAAGATTTGTTCTAGCTAAACAAAGCTACTATTGGTGCATGCCTACTAGCGATGTCGTATTATGACACGCGATCGCAAATCAAATAGAAATTAGTTTGCGTGCGATCATGCACAGCATGTACCCTTCGAATTCGATGATATGATCGCTCTAGATAGATCGTACGTACAGTAGACGTAGCCTACCTCGTCACATTCAGTGAGTTGAGTGTTAATTGCACGTGAGAATGCCTTCACGATGTACAGTCGACCAGTACGACCAGAGTAGCTTACAATACAGATGTACGGAGCCTCCAACGACTGCGGATACGTATGCGCCGGAAGTAGATGGAAGAGCTCTCGTCCACCCAACTGCCCCGTACACTTACGTGCCTGGCATAGCCATACGACGTCTGTTACGTATCTGACCGCACAACTCAAAGATAAGGGAATGTTTTAGATAACGTCAAACTAACATATATAGGTAAGTAAAATTAAATTTGACCCACCACATGCAATCAGGAGCTTATACACTCCGTCTGACTCATCTACACGCACACACGCGCACACACACACACACACACACACACACACACACACACACACACACACACACACACACACACACACACACACACACACACACACACACTACACACACACTACACACACACACACACACACACACACACACACACACACACACACACACACACACACACACCACACACACACTAGAAAGATTAAATGTCTGAAATATCTGTCGATAAGTATATCTGTAATGGTACAGCTATGTTTCACACTAACACAACTATTACATACCATTAATACTTACGCATAGCTATAGACAATAAGCATATAGCGTCAGCCCACTACATTCCTCCCCATCCACTTCATGAAAGTAAAGTGAAAATGCAAAACAGATAACATATGCGAGAAACACAACACGACAGAACTCTAGGTCCAAGGCAACAGCTAAGTCACTACTAGTCTTCAAGGACGAATTATTTCTCTCCCAGATCTTGTCATGTGACACCCCTGTTCATGCAGCTGCAGTCTCGAGTTCGTAATTAATGCTCTTCAGCTTCTTCCTCAGTTGCCTGTTTGATCTCATCGACTTCTTCCACAGAGAGTTCCTTATAATATGTTTTGTTCTTCAAGGTCTTCCTCAGTTGGGTATCTAGACTAGGTAGTAATGACTGCTGTTTTCTCTGTAAGCATGTCATCGATTCTCAGCAATGCGTAAGGATCCTTAGTCTGCATGATCATTTAAGCTGATCTTTCTATCTATATACATAATCAATGTAGAAACATTTGCCTTCATCCCATTTGTCAGTCGAGAGCCAACCCTGGACTTTGAGAAGGTCAAATTATATTACTAGTAGTTTCCAGCATCTCATCCACTTCTCTTGTGATCTCTTTACCCTCAAATTTAGGGTCCCGTTCGGTAAGGGTATGATGAGACAGGCAGCTAGGCTAATGCCAGTGTCCATGCAGTGTGAGTTTCACCCAAATCATAAGGTCCAGAAGAAAACACATCAGAGTATAATTATGCACCAACTCAGATATATGATCCCACTGTTTATTATCATTGCGGCCTGTTAATGAGCATATTTTGTTGACTATAGACAATGAATGGTCAGGGTGTAAGGCACATAAGTATTCCGCATCAATAGAAGACCTTTCTCAGGTGGAGATTCACTTGACTGTAATTCCTTGACCACTAATGGCACAGCATCAAGGAGGTATATACCTACACATGTGTGTCCTTTTCTAATTCAATCAAGTCTGCAGACTCAGACTCTTCATATAATAGGCCCGGTCTTAATATCTCTGACATCAATTGTCCAACAGTTACCACCTCAACTTTCCCACAAGCTCCATAAGAAAGAGAAACAATCCCTTGCCTGAATTCCAGTACAGCATGCACCCTAGACATGCAGAAAGTCATGATGATGACCCAACAAAACAGAAAACCCAAATTGCTTCACCACAACAAAAGGATGTGTGATGTGTTTCGGTCCTATTGAAACAGCTAATTGCATGGTACCAGCTGTTATGACCATTTAATTGCGGATATATCACTCTCTGCGTAGGCGGTAGGACCTTTGAGCAAATTTGTAATTTCCTCAGAGACAATTAATAGAGATAGAAGCACCAATACCCAGCAAGCAATCAATAGATTGTGTGTTACGGCGCGAGATAGGCAGGCCAGCAGTATTCACAAACGCACAAGCTCCCGAGCTTCTTGAGATCGGCACGCACATCATCACCACGTTGAGACATAACACCGACATTCAATACCTGTTTAGGGAATTCCCCTAATAGTTCTGCGTCTGCCTGCTGCATGTACATGTACCTTCCTTGCTTGGTGGTTGCTTGAGTTGCTGCTGTTCGCGTAATCTCTTTCGGCACTCAACGTAGTGATGACCCACAATATCGCAGTAGTGATCGACACTTCCCCTAGACCGCCTAGGTTGAGCTCTAAAGTACGAGACATCTGCGAGCGCGATTAGTATAAATTGTTGCTGTTGATCGAGAGGCAGCAGGTGAGCACTGACCCTGCTGCATCAGAAGACTCAAGGCCTTGTCTTGTCGCTCGCCCACCTTGACCATCTGCTGAAGGAGTTGGGTTGTATCGTCGTCGATCTTGTTTTGCCACAACATCATGTCGTCCGCGTAGTTGACGTTGTTGCACCCTCTCAGGCGGATTTCACGGCATCAGCAAGCGTTGCGGGTTGGTCACGTTCCAACTCGACTTGGCACTCCGCGCGCAAGCCTTCATGAAATAAACTGACGAGAGGTTCCTCCGGCATGCAAGCGTGAGTCGATCACGTAATTTGCAGCTCTCGTTGCAATATTGAGAAGCAACCTGACAGAATCGCATAGCATCTAACATCTTTCTGACAGATGCCCATGACCTTCTAGACACACAGACCGTTGTGTCCATGAGAGCGCGATCGCCAAGTGCTAAAACAACATAACGAAGCGTATAAATGACATCTAGTGGTGTCATATACATCGCAATTCCAAACAGCACACGGAAGATGCACCACTTTGTAGCGGTGTAGAGCGCTTCCGCGTGACATAACTATCAATACATAGGCGTGGCTAGCCAATCTACTAAAAACTAACCACAACGTCAGCCCACTGTACATGATACACTGTGTCATACAGTATGATATCTGACCATTGCAAATGTACAGTTTTAATTAACAATTAATTAAGGCCACATGCCATTTTTAATTATGTTAATTAATATTCTAAACTGTTTCAATAATTGCTAGTAATAAATACATTTAATTAATACATTTATTTTGATCCGATGGCTGTGAAGAAACAATAATGTATCTATGGTTGACTATATTCTAGTTATATTTCTATTGATGAATTGAGTTGGGTAAAATATCTACTAAGTTTGAATTCAATTGAAAGTTGTCTTCCCTCAATGCAAGTCATTCAAATTTTGAAAACTTTTGATAGATATTGACATATCTGACCACCACTTTGGCAAATATGTAGTTTCACAAGTAAAACTTTACATGCAAACTTCTTTTTTTAATGATTGATATTAATATCTACATAATATAATTATACTGAGTCAACTCTGGCTGTGTACAGCAAGACCTGTATGTAGCTAGTATAATATAAATGGTTGAATATTGTGAACACTCATTTCTTACATTCTAGTTATATTTCTACTGATGGTTTGAGCTGGGTAAAGTATCTACTAAGTTTAAATTCAATTAAAAGTTGTCTTACTTTAATACTAGTCATTCAAATTTTAGAAATCTATCGACAGGTGTTGACATATCTGACCACCACTTTGGCAAATATGTAGTTTCACAAGTAAAACTTTGTATACAAACTTCTATTTACAATATTAATGTTTTGAAAAAGTTTTAATGATTGATATTAATATCTACATATTACAATTATTTTGATTCAACTCTGGCTGTGGAGAAACAATGTACAGTGAGACCTGTCTATAGCTATCGAATATTATAAAATAGTTGAATGTTGTAAATACACAGTCTTTGCATTCTAATTATATTTCTATTGATGGTTTGAGTTGGGTAAGATATCTACTAAGTTTGAATTCAATTGAAAGTTGTCTTCCCTCGATACAAGTCATTCGAATTTCTGAAATCTGTCGACTAATGTTGACATATCTGACTACCACTTTGGCAAATATGTAGTTTCACAAGCAAAACTTTGCATACAAACTTCTATTTACTGCATTAATGTTTTGAGAAAGTTTTAATGATTGGTATTGATATCTACATAGTACAATTATTTTGATTCAACTCTGGCTGTGTACAGCAAAACCTGAATGTAGCTATAGTATAATCTAAAATCGTTGAATATTGTAATTACACACTCTTTACATTCTAGTTATATTTCTATCGATGGTTTGAATTGAGTAATACATCTACTAAGTTTGAATTCAACTGAAAGTTGTCTTCCCTCAATACAAGTCATTCGAATTTCTGAAATCTGTCGACTAATGTTGACATATCTGACCACCACTTTGGCAAATATGTAGTTTCAGAAGTAGAACTTTGCATACAAACTTCTATTTACTGTATTAATATTTTGAGAAAGTTTTAATGATTGATATTAATATCTACATATTACAATTATTTTGATTCAACTCTGGCTGTGGAGTAACAATGTACAGTAAGACCTGTATGTAGCTATAGAATATTATAAAATGGTTGAATATTGTAATTACACACTCTTTACATTCTTATTATATTTCTATCAATGGTTTGAGTTGGGTAAGATATCTACTAAGTTTGAATTCAATTGAAAGTTGTCTTCCCTCAATACAAGTCATTCGAATTTCTGAAATCTGTCGACTAATGTTGACATATCTGACTACAACTTTGGCAAATATGTAGTTTCACAAGCAAAACTTTGCATACAAACTTCTATTTACTGTATTAATGTTTTGAGAAAGTTTTAATGATTGGTATTGATATCTACATAGTACAATTATTTTGATTCAACTCTGGCTGTGTACAGCAAAACCTGAATGTAGCTATAGTATAATCTAAAATCGTTGAATATTGTAATTACACACTCTTTACATTCTAGTTATATTTCTATCGATGGTTTGAATTGAGTAATACATCTACTAAGTTTGAATTCAACTGAAAGTTGTCTTCCCTCAATACAAGTCATTCGAATTTCTGAAATCTGTCGACTAATGTTGACATATCTGACCACCACTTTGGCAAATATATAGTTTCACAAGTAAAACTTTGCATACAAACTTCTATTTACTATATTAATGTTTTGAGAAAGTTTTAATGATTGATATTAATAGCTACATATTACAATTATTGTGATTCAACTCTGGCTGTGGAGCAACAATATACAGTAAGACCTGTATGTAGCTATAGTATATTATAAAATGGTTGAATATTGTAAATACACATTATTTACATTCTAATTATATTTCTATCCACGGTTTGAGTTGGATAAAATATCTACTAAGTTTGAATTCAATTGAAAGTTGTCTTCCCTCAATACAAGTCATTCGAATTTCTGAAATCTGTCGACAAGTAATGACATATCTGACCACCACTTTGGCAAATATGTAGTTTCACAAGTAAAACTTTGCATACAAACTTCTATTTACTGTATTAATATTTTGAAAAAGTTTTAATGATTGGTATTGATATCTACATAGTACAATTATTTTGATTCAATCTGGCTGTGTACAGCAAAACCTGAATGTAGCTATAGTATAATATAAAATGGTTGAATATTGTAATTATACATTCTTTACGTTCTAGTTATATTTCTATCAATGGTTTGAATTGGGTAAGACATCTACTAAGTTTGAATTCAATTGAAAGTTGTCTTCCCTCAATACAAGTCATTCGAATTTTTTTGAAATCTTTGTTAGGTGTTGACATATCTGACCACCACTTTGGCAAATATGTAGTTTCACAAGTAAAACTTTGCATCAAAACTTCTATTTACTGTATTAATATTTTGAAAAAGTTTTAAAAATTGATATTAATATTTACATAATATAAATATATTGATTCAACTCTGGCAGTGGAGCTACAAACAGCACAACATGTATGTAGCTATAGCATAATATAAAATGGTTGAATATTGTAAATACACATTCTTTATACATTCTAGTTATATTTCTATTAATGGGTTGAATTGGGTAAGATATCTACTAAGTTTAAATTCAATTGAAAGTTTCTTCCCTCAATACGAGTCATTCGAAGTTTTGAAATGTTGATAAGTGTAGACATATCTGACCACCACTATGGCAAATATGTAGTTTCAATATCAACATCTGCCTTTAGTACAATTACTTTGATCCAACTGACCGTCAAATCAAGAAAGCAGGACAGCAAAATCTTGATGTAGCTATGTTATATAGTTGACTATAGATTGATACACACACTTTCCATTCTAGTTATATTTGTATCAATTAAGTTCACATGCAGCGTGGTCTCTATGATTACAGATCTACTTCGATATCATTGAGAGTTTCAACAATTACATGTCTCCCCTCACAATTAAGTATTGATGCGCACTTGCAAAGTAATCTATTTACAGAAAGTAGCTCAAGATATTCTAGCCTTTGCGCTAACTACAGGTCTCGATCGGCCAGTTTGTGATCACATCGTCTTGCATAGCTGCTTCAACAAGAGCACAAGGACCAACATTTCTTAGTGGATGAACAACTGATGCTGTTAGATCATGTTCAAACTTCTCATCCTTCCAGCTAGGTTCCAACAGACAGAAATATGTACAATATTTCAGCATTTGCATCATCGTCTCTTGTAAACTTTTATAATTGTTTCTCCTAAATAGTGTGTCATACTTCAATGAAGAATATTGACCATTTCCTATACAACCAATCTTGTGAATGTGAGAACATCTATCTCAACAGAGATGCTGGCATCAAACAGACCCTTCAAGTCATCTGGAACTCTATGTGACATCTCCCAGTCTCAATGATGTTTGCTTTCTAAAAAGACACAGGTGAAAGAGCAAATGTATCTTCTGAGAGGATTCAACATGTTACCACTGCAAATTAACGTTCCTTAATTAACTAAAGCATAAACGCGCGCGCGCGCGCGTGTGTGTGTGCGTGTGTGTGTGTGTGCGCGCGTGCTACTTTCTCCGTTGTGTTAGCGCTGGTTCAATTATTCTATCCGGGAGATCCGCTTCCATGAGCACGAGCTTTGGTAAGCTGTAAACAAAGTGTCTAGCAACAAGCACAAGCATAGCTAGATCAAAGAGAAACTTTACTAGCTAGAGTATCACTATAGTTGTTGACTAAATAGAACTGTTAAAAATAAATTACCGAGGAAACAGCGACGAATTCACTCCATACGCGCATCTGCACAGCCACACCGACTATTTCCCTTGGCACGCATGCGTAAATAACCTACATTGTCTGGACAGCGAGCGGTCGTCTGACGAGCATGATCTCATGAGGCTCATGAGAAAAGATCAAGAGCTTCATGAGGCAAGATCAGGAGGCTCATGAGAAAATTCAGGGTCGAGGCTCATGAGAAAAGGTCGGATCTCATGATCTTGTACGCATGAATTTCGGCTCATGAGCCATAATTCTCATGAGGATTGTCCCAATTTCCTCATGAGAAAGGGGCGTATCTCATGAGGAAATTGGGACAAAGCTCATGATATTTTCTGCATGGGTGACTAGTAAGTTTCACTCCTACTTCCGCATGACAACTAATGTGTCATAAACAGCACGCATTCATTCTACTAAATCTCTTAACTTACCGTACGTACGCATGCAGTGCATCCTTCTATTGAATTTTCCTTCAATTGGCCATTTACTCTGCTCGGCGCATGCGTGAGCCCTAGGTAGATATTGGCTCGTAGATAGAGCGACGTTCTTCTACCGTTTGTGCATTGTATACGCTGATAAGACGTCGAGAATCGACCATTTCGTATATGCAGAGTGCTAAATTGAGGAATGTTTTTGTCTTTCGGCAATCGCCTCTAGACTATAATTAGTTGTTTTATCACACTTTGCCGATGTTCTCAAACGAAAACTGGCGCAGGATTTCCAGATATTCCTATCTTTATATTTACATTTATGAAGAAAGCAGAACTGTAAGTGTCTTTCATGCTATCTGCGCGTCAAATAATGGTAGCAGATCACAAACTTTCTTGAGGAAGAGACGTGTTTTGTCATTGAAAGAACACACACACACACACACACACACAGACACACACACACACACACACACACACACACACACACAGACACAGACACAGACACACACACACACACACACACACACACACACACACATACACACACACACACACACACACACACACACACACACACACACACACACACACATATACACACACGCACATGCAGACACGCACACACACACACACACACACACACACACACACACACACACACACACACACACACACCAAATACACATGCACGCACAACCAAATTCAGTATTACTATGGTTTGACACATGATTACTACTACGTTGTAGCTCAAAGACCAGTTTTTGTGTATTTTGTTGACAGTACAATAAAGCGAATGCTTTGTCTCTTTGTAACTGTTAGCAACGTTACAGCTGAAGTCGACAATCAAAAAATCTAAAAATGTTATGCAAAAATTAGAAATTAATGCTGAAAATTGAAACCAACTAAACAGCGACAATTTGATGTTTGAAGAATGTTAAACCGTTGATTGAAAATTTGCGTTTCTCAGTCTCTCAGAGTTTCTGTTTGTCGCTTCTGGGCGGTGGTTGCTCAGAATTCATTTCAGAATATACGACACTTGGTTTTGCTAGTTGCTGTTGGATTGAGCAAGAACAACTCGTTTCTAGCTCTTCATACTGAACTTCACTCGTCTAAGATTTAAGATAGTAACAAAAGCATAATACACGTATATAGTCAAATTACTTAGATCCATACCTAATTTAAGTAAATCAATTAACAAGTAACTTAAACTACATATATTTAAAATATTTAAATTAACTATTAAAACGAATATATAGTAATTTGTAATAGTTTAAATTAAGTACCTTTGCTGGAGGTTCTTCTTTGGTTGTTTTCTTGGCCATGTCGACTGTAGCATAAATTTTAGTAACTTGAAGAGACCCTCCTTCTTCTGCTGTTTTGAAATTCCCCATTTTATTTTTCGCGTCTTGGTTGAATTCTACCCGAGATTCTACCAACGTCACATTGTTGACGTCATCCACTTCTTCGGCCTTCCGACACGGAATGACTTCATAGAACGGAATAGGAACCTGTGGATTCGAAGAATCCCGGGGTCCAGAGCCGTTTGAACAACTTGGTAAAGCGTAATGCTTCCCTGGGTTCACTGTAGAGGTTGTTTGAATACTTGTCTCTTTGTATTGAGGCAAATCCTAAATTAACTATTTTTAATATTTGCGCCAGTTAATTAATAAACAAAATCGACGATACCTGGTTTACTGATTTTCTATCATCGTCAGTGGCTGAAGCTGCCTGGTTGTCTGGATGTAGCGGTTCTCCCCGAGCAGCTGGATGCGTTTCAACGACGTTAGAAAGAAAAGTCGAGAGTTTGGATTGTTCAGCAGATTCTTCTTCGAAAGGAGTCGATAACACGTCGTTTGCCTTGGGGTTTTGCTTGGACGGCAAAAACGTCATCGAATCGGATGGGGTACCGTCGACGTTCACATCTAACCAAAACTTCGTTTCTGCAGTATTGCTATATACAGATATTCGGTATTACTATATATACAGACAGATACATATTAAAGAGACAAATGAAAGATAGATAAGGGTGATAAATACAAATTTTAAGTGGAGGGTAACGCTGGCTAAGTTAGCCTAGCACTTTATGTAAAAGTAATATTATAACGCACTTTTATATGATTACATTACAAAAGAATTTTGGTGAGTTGTTTAATTAACATACTCGTGCACTTATCAAACGCAACAATCTGTTGATTGGAAGTTGGCATTTATGTCTCTGAATGTCATATTTCTATTAGATCGCAACACATATACAATGACATGTAATAGTTATGTTATTAGCTAGATCTAAACCATAAGTAGACACTACTAGAGTGTATACAGTAGCATACAGTAATATGTAAATATAGATACATCTATTAGAGATACCAAGTTGTCTTTTATCGTATTTTGTTACTCTGAACTTGGTTCATTAGGGATAATTACTTTACACTAAGGCAATTTATATGCCAAATAGCTTTACAAATTTAAGACCAGAAAAACTGTAAATTGTAAACATTCACTAAAATTTGAATTAAGTTATAATTCATGTGTGTGCAGGAAGATCTTAGACAAAGCACTTTACCTGTTTGCGTAAATGTGTGCAGTTGTTTGAAGATCTGAGTTCAATTCTCTTTTGCGAGCTGCAACGTAAAAGATCATGTTTTAGTGCTACAGGTTTCATGTAGCTCAAGTTCACCTGATTTTCGTTTGCAGCAAACAATAATGATGACGATCACGAAGATCAAAACTAGTGCACCAACGCTTGCCGCAGCAATAATGTATATAGGAATTCCTGTTGATACGTAGTATACAATAATTAATTAAGAAATGTGTTATTAGTACGCTGCAAGATTAGAACCTTCAGAGCTAGAATCTTTGTGAGGTGGAGGAGACGTTCCTGTGTTAAGATATCCGTTACACAGGATAGAGATTTGGTAATATATTGTTACATGTTACCTCTTGCCATTGGATGAGTAGCTAACTTACGATATTCTGTAGTTAGACTCAATCTCTGTTGGTAAGTTGTCGACTGACTTGATTTTTGTTGATTTGCTCTAGTTGAACTTGTTTGTTTAGCTGGTGTTGTTGAACTTGTTTGCATTGGAGGACTTGTTGGTTTATCTGATGTAGTTGGACTTGTTTGTTTGATGGGTGTAGCAGTACTTGTTTGTTTATCTGGTGTAGTTGGACTTGTTTGTTTGATGGATGTAGGAGTACTTGTTTGTTTATCTGGTGTAGTTGGACTTGTTTGTTTGATGGATGTAGGAGTACTTGTTTGTTTATCTGGTGTAGTTGGACTTGTTTGTTTGATGGATTTAGGAGTACTTGTTTGTTTATCTGGTGTAGTTGGACTTGTTTGTTTGAAGGATGTAGGAGTACTTGTTTGTTTATCTGGTGTAGTTGGACTTGTTTGTTTGAAGGATGTAGGAGTACTTGTTTGTTTATCTGGTGTAGTTGGACTTGTTTGTTTGATGGATTTAGGAGTACTTGTTTGTTTATCTGGTGTAGTTGGACTTGTTTGTTTGATCGCTGTAGGAGTACTTGTTTGTTTATATGGTGTAGTTGGACTTGTTTGTTTGATGGATGTAGAAGTACTTGTTTGTTTATCCGATGTAGTTGGACTTGTTTGTTTGATCGCTGTAGGAGTACTCTTTTGTTCATCCGATGTAGTTGGACTTGTTTGTTTGATCGATTTAGGAGTACTTGTTTGTTTATCTGGTGTAGTTGGACTTGTTGTGAGGTTGTCTGTCGAATCAGTGGTGAGCCTTAGAGAAACAGACTGATTTTGAGTGACGGACGTAAAGCTAAACAAATTGTTTATTCCTAAGAAAGCTAGAGTACAATATTTATAGGAAGGAGTCTAAATTGGTTACAGCTATCCAAGAAACGTAGACTCTTTGCGTATACAACAAATAGCAGCAAAAAGACGCAATGACGACTATATCTTTTATGCAAATATCTCTGCAGTAAGTTTTAGTAATTTTTGTTTAAGCTGAATCTCTCTAAATAGAAGTCTGATCTGTCTGTCTTTCTGTTCAGGGGCGTAGCGTAAACTCTAGAAATAGGGGACTAAGCTTTACGATGCTACTGGATACGCCTACTTGTAAAAACACGCGCACTTTTATTGGATTTCAATGACTGATGGTAGAATCAGTGGTAGATCCAGACTGGAAAAAATGTGGTTTATATACTGTATATACACAGCTTTGGTCCTCACACGTACTTACAGTTCACAATTTTACGTCCACGCCTACACATGATGGGCATGTCACGCTACCCTTCTAGTCTGTCTGTCTGTCTGTAACTACCGAGCAACAACAGCTCAAAGTTTGCATGACAAACTATGAGTGCATGCACGATCTAGGTCGACAGTGAAGGTGTCTTTCAGAGTTGTCTTGGGACGACGCTATTTCTTGCCTATCGAATTCTAGCCAGCCGCCACTTGCGCTCGAATTTCTTTAGAACGGGGCAATGGATCTCCACCAAGTTTGAAATGCCCGTTTGTGACCTCGGACAGTATAAACGGAGCGTGTCGTTTCTTATCGGGGACGTTTGTAGGAGTAAGATATTTTTACTATATCCGGGTTCTAAAAAATTCGGATATACGGAAAACAAATTATTCGGGAGTATGTGTTGTCTCCGCCTCTTTCGTGTAAGGGAACGGGCAGATCATCACGCGAGAATTTGTGCTAATTTTAATTAATTAAACGTGAATCCTGCTCTATTTGCCCAGGCAAGTAGACCCTGGCCCTCTGCTAGTCTTCTATAAAATGTGGCAACATTAGTGTACTGAGAACTGGTGCATTTGAAAATCAAACTCTATCATAAAGACAAACAATTAAGCTAAAGTACTCTACGTAACATACGCAAAACTAATGCTAAATTAGTGTAGACTTATTTATTTATCAGGTCTAATATAATTTTAAATAATTAACTAATCTTTCAACACACAAGATACGATCTTACCTGCACCAGATAGAACTTGCTGTACTATCAAGCTGTTGAGCATCTAATGTAAAACTTTTAGCAGTTGAGCAAGTCGTAAAATTGCAACGAGAAATATCTATATAGAATAAACAACAAATTTATTTATAATTTTGTTTAAAATATTATTATTCATACTTACCATTGATATAACTGATGAATGCATGTGCAGTAGTACTTCCAAAACAATTGGATGCATTAATGAAGACAGCTAGAATGCTTGTGTCGCTGGGTTTGTCAAATGTAGAACAAAACTGAGTTTGACTTTTAGCTGCCATACTGACGTCTTCTTTGGTCTGTATTGTAACAGAAGGAGGCGGAGTGCCAGCGATAATGACGCATACAGAAATGTTGTTGTCACAAATGGTTGCGTTTACTAGGTCAACAGCAGGAATGTCTAAATGTGAACATATTGTAGACATTTACTTCTAAACTGTAAATCAGTGCAGTAATGCTTACCGCCAGTGTTAATTGTAACACGTTTACCTCGATGTTTAGTCTCACTATTAACAACTTGCATGCTCTCGATTTGAATTCCGTTGTAACTCGAGTTTTGTAGAAGTACACTAGCATTCGACTTGATTGTTTCAAAAATTCCTTTCTTATGCAGAACTGCAATTGCTTCAAATTTTAATTTAGAATTTCCTTGGTAGATACCCCATCTATATGACTCTAATTTGTTGCCCGCCAATGGAATAGTTAGATTAACGCGTCTTTCTAGAAGCTGGTAGATGGTAAATTGTGGAGATTCGAGGCTGTAATTGTGAGGCCCTACACCTACAGACGCATTTCATGACGTCAAAGCAACGCGACAAAATTGCATTGGTTTACCGCATATGTATTCTTGCTCAGTTACTGCATACTTGATGACGGCTCCGAGCAACAGAAAGACTATGTGCGATGATCTCATACCAGCAGGTCTCCTTTCTTACCAGACTCGATTACGTCTCTCTCTTTTACTGGGTTTTACGTCGGAAATGTTCACACACAACGACGTAGTATCTTCAACTGGATGATCAAAGGTCTTTTGTTTAACTGGTTGTGGCCTGATGTATTGTGTTCACTCCTACTTCCGCGTGGTGTGACGAATGTGTCATCAACAGCAAGTGCGTACACATTGTCCTTACGCTCTACTGCATACATACAACATGCATTCGTCAACTAACTTGCTTGTAAGACATGCTAATACTTGCTATTTCATTTGCGTAATTCGACAAAATTTTTTTTGCTTTCTGTATACAGTATCTGATCGATCTCCAACATTGGCTTTCATGCAACGTTTAGCTAACTAGTAAACTTCAATTGTTATTTATGTCAGCAACCACAGAGAGACTTCTATCTAGGTCAATAAAATTATGAGATCGTAAAAACAACCTTACAGACACAGTACGCATATGTAGATGCACGCGCAGTTGCAACGTCCATTGTAAATTTAGTTAGTTTTTGGTAGCCTCGTTCCCAGACTCACGTCAGCTTGGCAGTGTCCGGTTCCCGTATAATACTTAAAGCCTCCCGTCTTATACGGGAACCGGACACTGCCCGGCTGACGTGAGTCTGAGAAAGAGGCTAGTTTTTTGGTACGAGTGTATCAAATCAGGTGCGCATTCGCTCATCCATGCAAAACTGTTTTATCACTAGGTAGCGTGCGCTTGTACAGTATCTGAACGCATGCTGTATCAAGTAGTTCCGTAAGCTGTATTGTTATGCATTGCCGTCTCGTATCCATCGTCGTGTTCGTCATGATCCGCTGCCACTCCTTCCTCGCGAGCTGCACGTGCGTTGGAAAATTCGAATTCAGCACTTTCGTTGACCTCGTTCGCAGTGTCGTGTACAGATTGTAAATGAACATTTGATAAATCTACTCTATAAGCAGATAATGCTAGACATAACAATTTTAGAAAAATCTAACAAGAATACACGTGTATTTGCTCTATACAGATACTGTGGTTTTGCTATATATACAGATACGTTAAAGAGACAAATTAAAGATAAATAAGGGTGTTAAATGCAAATTTTAAGTGGAGGGTAACTCTCGCTCAGTAGGCTTAGCACTTTATGTAAAACTAATATTATAACGCACGTCTAGATGATCACATACAAAAGAATTTTGGTAAATTGTTTAATAAATACGAATATCCTAAGAGATCTCCTCCTATTACGTGTAACAGAAAGGCAGATCACCACACAGGTATTTGTGTAATAATTAATTAATTAAACGTAAATGCTGCTCTCTTGCTTTGGCAATTAAACCCTGGCCATCTGCTAGTATTCTTTACAATGTACTACACTAGTAATGTAGACGTATTTAATTGTCAGGTCTAATATAATTTTAAATAATTAAGTAATCTTTTTACACACAAGATACGATCTTACCTGCAAGGAATAGCACTCGCTGTACTAGCAAGCTGGTGAGGATCTAATGTGGAACTTTCAAAAGCTGAGCAAGTTGTGAAATTGCAACGAGAAATATCTACATAGAATGAACAAGACGAATTTTATTTATAATTTTGTTTAAATATTGTTCATACTTACCATTTATAAAACTGATGGATGCATTTGCAGTAGTACTTCCAAAACAATTGAATGCAGTAATGAAGACAGTTACAATGTTTGTGTCGCTAGGTTTGTCAAATGTAGAACAAAACTGAGTTTGACTTTTAGATGCCATACTGACGTCTTCTTGGGTCTGTATTGTAGTTAAGTAGGCGGAGTGCCAGTGATATTGACGCACACAGAAATGTTGTTGTCACAAATGGTTGCGTTTACTAGGTCGACAGCAGGAAAGTCTAAATGTGAACTTATTGCAGATATTTACTTCTAAAATGTAAATCGGTGTAGTAATGCTTACCGCCAGTGTTAATTGTAACACGCTTGCCTCGACGTCTCTTCTCATTTCTAACTTGAGAGCTTTCGATTTGAATTCCGTTGTAACTCGAATTTAATAGAAGTACACTAACATTCAATTTGATTGTTTCGAAAATTGCATATTTACGCAGCACTTGAAATGTTTCACATTCTAATTTAGGATTTCCTTTGTAAAAACCCCATCTATATGACTCTGATTGGGTTCCCGCCAATGGAATAGTTAGATTAACGCGTCTTTCCAGAAGCTGGTAGATGGTAAAAGCTGGAGAGTCGAGGCTATAATTGTGAGGCCCTAAACCTACAGACAAAGTCAATACACTTCATAATGTCAAAGCAATGCGACAAAATTGCATTGATTTACCGCATATGTATTCTTGCTCAGTTACTTGATAACTGCTCCGAGTGACAGACACAGTATAAGCGATGATCTCATACTACTGACAAGTATCCAGGTCTCCTTTCCTAGGAGATATGATTACCACTCTCTCTTTGGTTGGGTTAGGACTCCGAAATGCCGACGCGCTATCTCCAACTGAATGATCAAAGGTCTTTTGCT
Source organism: Corticium candelabrum (assembly GCF_963422355.1). Taxonomy (NCBI): domain Eukaryota; kingdom Metazoa; phylum Porifera; class Homoscleromorpha; order Homosclerophorida; family Plakinidae; genus Corticium; species Corticium candelabrum. Next base: position 5,331,946 of record NC_085087.1, on the reverse strand, counting down.
GCAACTGGTGGTGGCCTGATGTATTGTGTTCACTCCTACTTCCGCGTGGTGTGACGAAGTTGTCATCAACAGCAAGTGCGGAACTTCTTATCTTTACGCTCTACTGCATAGACAACATGTAATCGTCAGCTTAACTGCTTGTAGTCATGATATTTCATCTACATAATTTGAGAAAATGTTATTTGTTTTCTGTTTAGCTTGTAGATCTCCAGCATCGGCTTGCATGCAACGTTTAGCTAGTAAACAACAATGCAAACTGCAATTGTTATTTACATCAGCAACCATAGAGAAACTTCGATTTCAAAAAATTATGACATCATAACAACGTTACAAACACAACACGCATGCGCAGACGCACGCGCAGTTGGAACGTAAATGATTTGTAAAACTTAATTAGTTTTTGGTACGTGTGTATTGTACGTGTATATATGATGTTTGCTTATATCATTCTTGACTTCCGTTTTCAGCAATCACGAGCGCATTCGTTCATCCATGCAAAAAAGTTTTTTATCACTGAGTAGCACAGTGGCTAGATGCATGCTGAAGTATATCGCATCAAGTAGTTCCGTAAGCTGTATTGTTCTGCATTGCCGTCTCGTATACATCGTCGTGTTCGTCATGATCAGCTGCCACTCCTTCATCGGGAGCTGCACGTGCGTTGGGAAATTCGAATTCAGCACTCCCGTAGACCTCGTTCGCAGTGTCGTGTACAGATTGTAATTCTACATTTGATAAATCGACTATATAAGCAGATCATTAAACATAACACTTTTAAAATTTTTTTAACAAAAACACATTTGTATTGCTATAAGCAGATACTGCTGTTTCGATATATACTATACGTATATATAATATTATATACATGTACAGATACAAATAATGGTGGTAAATGCCAGTTTTATGTGGAGAGTAACGCTCGGTAAGTAAGTCTAGCACTTTATGTAAAACAAATATTATAACGCACGTTTATATAACCACATTATAAATAAACTCTGGTAAATTGTTTAATTAGTTAACATACTATTCGCACAATTATTAAACACAGCAATCTGTTGATCGGAATTTGGCATTTATGTCTCTCAGTATCAATAACCAGTATGTCAGTCTCAATTTCAAAGCTTGTAAATTGTCCGTTTTTGCTAATAGATAGCAACAGATATACCGTAAAATGTAATATTTATTTAACTAGCTAGATCAAAACCATAAGTAGACGCAATTATATTAAAATGTATACAGTAGAGTACAGTAATATGTAAATAAAAATACATTTACTAGAGATAGCAAGTTGTCTTTCGTAATTTGTTTGCCCTGATCTAGGTTCATTACGTATAATTACTTTACACTAAAGCACGTTACGTGTCAGATAGCATTACAAATTTAAGACCAATTAACTGCAAACATTTATTAAAATTTAAATTATTTTTTTTAATACATGTGTATGCATAACGATCTTAGAAACCCCAGCTTACCTGTTTGCATAAATGTGTTCAGTTGTTTGAACGTCTGAGTCTTGTGGTCATTTGTGAGCTGCAAAATACGATCATGTTTTAGTGCTAGAGGTCTTTAGTTAATTAACATAGTTCAATTCCAGCTGATTTTCGTTTACAGCAAACAATAATGATAACGATCACGACGATCAAAACTAGTGCACTAACAAATGCTGCAGCAATATTGTGTACAGAATTCCTGTTGATACATATTATACAATATTTAGGATTTTGTTAACAGTACGCTGCAAGATTAGAACCCTGAGAGCTACAATCTTTCTGAGGTAGAGGAGACGTTCCTGTGTTAAGAATATGCGTTACACAGAATAGACTTTTTGTAATATATTTTTACATGTTACCTCTTGCCATTGGATGAGTAGCTAACTTACGATATTCTGTAGTTAGACTCACTCTATGTTGGTAAGTTTTCGACTGACTTGATTTTTGTTGATCTGCTTTAGTTGGACTTGTTTGTTTATCTGATATAGTTGACTTGTATGTCTGTTCGATGTAGGATGACTTGTAACTCAAGGCCGAATCCAGAGAGGGGGTTCAGGGGGTTTAAACCCCCTTATTTTTAATAGGCGTGGTTCAATAATTTCATATAATTTTATTAGAAAAGAGACAATTAGTAATGCTTTAAATAACTGCTAACGGTGAAGCCTCTCTTTCAAAAATTCCTGGATCCGGCCCTACTTTGTTTGTTTATGTGATTTAGTGGGACTTCTTTGTTTGTTCGATTTAGGATTAAGGTAATCTGTCAAACCAGTGATGGGTGTCGGAGATACAAATTGATTTTGAGTGACGGACGTAAAGCTAAAAAAATTTGTTTCTAGGATTGCTTAAGCACAAAAAACAAAAGTCTAAATTTGTTACAGCTATTCATGAAACCTAGGTTGATTCCTTACCTTCACTCGTTGAGATGTTCCTGCACGACACCACACCTGCCTGGTTGGAAAGTGTGGCCGTGGCGCGAGGGTCAAGACCCTGAGCCACTGCGCATGCGGCACTTGCTTCTGGTTCTGTGTTTCAGGGAACGGGTACTTTTAGGTCCGGATTCTGACCCCCGGCCTTTCACGTTGGATAACAAACGGAGACGAGATGGAGAGGGGGAGGATAAAGCAAAACTGCGCTGGCTGTCACAGAGGCTATAAGCGCAATGACATGGTTGCGGCGGCAGGACTACAAATATATACTTCTTTCCGATGCGCGCGCTAAGTTCCGGGGTGGAATCAACTCTGTCTAACTGCGTTAATTAAACCGCATTTGACTCCATATCTTCACTCGTTGAGATGTTTCTGCACGACACCACACCTGCCTAGTTGGAAAGTGTGGCCCTCAGCGCGAGGGTCAAGACCCCGGGTCTCTGCGAATGAGCCACTTGCTTCTGGTTTTGTGTTTCAGGGAACGGGTACTTTTAGGCCCTGATCCCGGCTCAAACGAGGTTTGTTCTTTGAACAAACCTTCGGTCCAGGTACATTAACCAGACTTGAGAATGTACTATAAGTCTGCAGATCACGAACGGTTTGGTGACAGTCGCACGGGACAGAGAGCAGCTAGCAAAGACGAGCGAGCCCTCTAGAAGCATGCATGAAAAACAAGAGGTGTCCAGCGAGCGCCCGGATGGTGTCTGCACAAAGATCCTACATCTTTAAGCCAGGCTGCTTGTGTTCTGTAAATTAGATGTATTATAAGTATACAGCGGTAATAAAACACCATAGGAGGCTAATTGTTTCGACCAGCGTGCAAGATGCCTAGCAGGCAACTTTATGTACTCCTCGAACGCCTTGCTCTTTCACCGTCCCAACTCTTTGGTGCTAGAGTCATGTATGCCACGGGCCGTGGCAGTAGTGGCGGCACCGATTAGGAAGCTGTGTCCAGTAAACCCGAAGCAATCTATCCCTGCTGACGACAACGCCCGCTGCACCTCTTGTACCAATCTGACGAGGGATAGAGAACAGCAGTCGCTGAAGATGAACAGCGGCCCCGAGCGAGTGCCCTTGACAGCGATGTATACCAAGATTGATGATACCGGACAGATGTCATTGGTGCTTCGTCCTAGATAGACATCGGCAGCGCGGCAGAAGGGGTCTCTTTGTGACTTCCGGAGGTGCAGACGCACATGGGTTGGGTTCTCGTGAGGGCCGGCCTGTATATCCTGAGATGTAAGGTGTGATGCAGGGTCGAAGGCCGACAATGATGACACGGTGAATTCGCCCGCCCTCAGAAAACCGAAGAAATCCATGCAGCAGGCCGCCCAGAGTATAACCGTATCATAGCTAAGGGGTTGCTGAGACCAGACGGCCTTGATCGTGGCAGCTCCATCGGTGTGATGGAAGGCGTTGAAGGGTGTGGCCCTCTCCATGCGTGCGGTGCCCTCCACGCAGGACATATGTTAGTTGGGAAAGAGGAGACGCAAACGGGTCTTCATGGCCATATTGAATATGCAGGTGACGTACACAGATAAGTAGCATTTGATGGTCTTGTGCGTAAGCTGCTGTTCCTTGAGAGCCGCGACGAAAAGACACAGAATACGTTTGGGTCTACGAAGTGGAAGAATGGAGAGTCTTTGGCAGAATCGGCGGACCGGTATCGTACGACCTCAGAGCCGCCGGAGCTAAGCCGGACGAGAAGATTCGACTATAGCCTCGACCTCCAACTGGGCGAGCTCCAGTCGATGTCCGACGGTTGCAGGAGCGCTAGGAATTGCACCGAGACTTGATCCGGAGCTGAACGTAGCTGTTGGTGAAGAGAGCGGGCCGTTAGTAGGTTGTTACGAGACAGTGCATCCGCGACGTGATTAGATTTCTTTTTGGACGTTTACGCATTACTCACGAATGCGAGGCGCCTGCGGATACCGTACAACTAGTTAATTACTAGTTGTACCGTATCCGTAGGCACCTCGCGTTCGTGAGTAACACGTCCAACGGAGTTTTCGGACTGTCTACTAAAGCGCAGAGTCCTACATAGTCAATACGTATTTGTTGCAGCCCTAGCTGTCATGGAAGTAAACATGCAAGCTTCCTAGTATTTAAATTACGTTTATAGGCCTGGTATAGGTAGTCGTCGTTTTGCGATCGTAATCAAGACAATTGAAATGTACAGTCTAGGTATGCACTCAGTTTCGTTGCAACGACAGTGGTATGGTATTTACTGACATGGAAATTGATATCGGCGAACATTGACTATCAACAGTGTTAGATGCAGCACGGTGTAGGAAAGGATTGATTGTAGTCTAGGGGACGTGTGAATAGTTGACTGTGTGGCATTCAGCTAATAAAGGTGTTTCTTAGTTCTCAAGTACACACAATCCATCCCTAAAATACAGTGTTAGATGCAGCACAGTGTGGTAAAGGATTGATCCTACTGTTGTACGGGACGTGTAAATAGTTGACTTTATAAAGGTGGCATTTAATTCCTGAAGGTGTTTCTTGGTTGTTAGGTACACACAATCCCTAGCTACAATACAAAAGGATGGGGCGACGGAAGTTTATGAAGCTCCTTCGTTGCTGTTTGCTCACTTAAACGAATCGTTCATGGACTCATCTGTAGTCGCACACAGAGACGATTTTTTGGGTAGGTCCTATCATGAAACGTGGTCGTAGGGAGGATAAATTTAAGATTTGTGTAAACACACAACACACACACACACACACACACACACACACACACACACACACACACACACACAAACAAACACACACACACACACACACACACACACACACACACACACACGCACACACACACACACACATCAAGAGCTAGCCATATAGGACCACGGCCCTTTCTGTTGTGCGACCCGGATTAGAAGCCTCGCTACGATCGTCAATTAAACGTCGTAAATCTTGCTCTTTTGCTGGAAAAATTAAACCCGGGCCCTCTGCTAGCCTTCTTTACAAGGTAGCATCAGTCTACACTACTATTGTAAACCTCTTTATTTATCAGGTATAATATAATTTTAAATAATTAAGTGATCTTTTTACATACAAGATACAATCTTACCTGCACGAAATAGAACTTGCTGTACTAGCAAGATGCTGAAGATCTAATGTGGAACTTTCCATAGCTGAGCAAGTCGAATAATTGCAACGAGAAATATCTACATAGAATAAACAACAAATTTATTTATAATTTTGTTTAAAATATTGTTTATTCTTAACATTTATAAAACTGATGGATGCATTTGCAGTAGTACTTCCAAAACAATTGGATGCAGTAATGAAAACAGTTACAATGTTTTTATAACGCTAAGTTTGTCAAATGTGGAACAAAACTGAGTTTGATTTTTAGCTGCCATACTGACGTCTTCTTGGGTCTGTATTGTAGTAGAAGGAGGTGGAGTGCCAGTGATATCGACGCACACAGAAATGTTGTTGTCACAAATTGTTGCGTTTACTAGGTGAACAGCAGGAGAGTCTAAATGTGAACATAGATGTTTACTTTTGAAGTGTAAATGAGTGCAGTAATCCTTAACGCCAGTGTTAATTGTAACACGCTTGCCATGTCTAGTCTCAACATTTACAACTTGAACGATACTGATTTGAATTCCATTGTAACTCGAGTTTTGTAGAAATAAACTAGCATTCAATTTGACTGTTTGGAAAATTCCTTTTTTACGCAGCACTTCAAATGTTTCAGATTCAAATTTAGAATTTCCTTCGTAGACACCTCATCTATATAACTCTGATTCGTTATCCACCAATGGAATAGTTAGATTAACGCGTCTTTCTACAAGCTGATAGATGGTAAATTTTGGAGAGTCGATGCTGTAATTGTGGGGCTTTACACATTTTATGATGTCAAAAGAATGTGTCATTAATAAAATGTGTCAGACACATTTTATGATGTCAAAACAATGCCACAAAATTTTATTGATATGCCGCATATGTGTTCTTGCTCAGTTACTACATACTTGATGACTGCTCCCAGTAACAGACAGACTATGTACGATGATCTCATACCAGCAGGTCTCCTTTCTTACGAGACACAATTACCTTTCTCTCTTTTACTTGGTTTGACGTCCGAAATGCGCACACACAACGACGCAGTATCTTCAAATGAATGATCAAAGATTTATTGCTGCAACTAATAGTGGCCTGATGTGCATGTTCATTCCTATTTCCGCGTGGTGTGTCGAATTTGTCATCAACAGCAAGTTTGTACTCACTGTCCTTACGCTCTAGTAGACTACTGCATACATACAACATGTATTCGTCGACTAACTTGCTCTTAAGACATGCTAACACTTGCTATTTTATTTTCATAATTTGTGAAATTTTTGTTGGTTTTTTGTTTTTATAATAGATTATCAACATTTCCGTTCATGCAACGTTTAACCAGTAAACATCAATGCAATCTGCAATTGTCAGCAATCACATGCAGAGAGACTTCGAAGTCAATAGAAAGTATGAGATGGTAAACAACCTCATAAACACAACACGCATGCTTAGACGCACGCGCAGTTGAAAATGGATGTTGTACGTAGATTGTAAAATTTAATTACCTTTTTGGTACTTGTGTATTGTACGCATATATACAGGCACGCTGCCATAGTGTTACGTATACATTATTGATTTCGGTTTGCGGCAAATTTGTTTAGAACCACAATCACTGCATGGATACATATTTATAAGTCACGAGCGAGTTCGCTCATTCATGCAAACGTTTTCTAGCATTGAGTAGCGTACGCTTGTACAGTATCTGAATGCGTGCTGAAGTATATCGATGCATCAAGTAGTTACGTAAGCTGTATTGTTCTGTATTGCCGTCTCGTATACATAGTCGTTTTCGTCATGATAAGTTGCCACTCCTTCCTCGCGAGCTGCACGTGCGTGGGGAAGTTCGAATTTAGCAGTTTCGTACACCTCGTTTGCAGTGTCGTGTACAGATTGTAATTCGACATTTGATAAATCCACTCTATAAGCAGATTAGATGCTAGACATATCTAACACTTTAAAAAAATCTAACAAAATTACTGTGGACGCACCCGTCTTTTGATATTTTATCTTCTTTTTAGTTTGGATTGTCTATATGGATAAACTTTTGACTTACATATGTGGGATATAATGCACCGGTTTTACCCCTTTTGTAGAATTTCCAAATAATAATGCAAATAACAATTAATGTTATAAAAACAAAATTCGCTACTGCCATGACTATGAAAACTGGGAGTAGAAGTTCTGCATCAAATTGCATTGATTTTGACCACTAAAGCCAAAACAAAAAAACAACAAGTACCTAAGCACGAATCATTACTAGAAATATTTGGGATGTAAAGTTTTTCTGTATAAATGACATTGCTTGGGAAGCAGATGTGGTTGTCTTTGATTGTCTAACAGGCGTTGTTGTGGTCTTTTCCCAACCGTTTGTAGTTTTGTTTAAAAGATTATTGGTTTCTGTCTGAGATTGTATAGTTGCAGTTTGATGTACTGTACTCTTCATTGTGGCATTTGTAGCTTTGCTCACAAGAGTTTGTCTATTAGAAATATTTATATTATTGTAAATAGATACAAAAAAAATTGTGTGTGCGCGCGTGTGCGTATGTGCGTTTGTTTTTTGCACTGTTTGCACTGTTTTAAATCATTGTAAGTTAACTGAATGAAATTATTTATTATAACAGTTTATGTTATTAAACAATTGATAACATCATAAAAATTGACGCACAAGCTTACATCACCAACACCCCTGTGAGTGACCCTGCGTATACGCCACTAATGTTAGATCATTTTATATTAACTTAAGTTAATTAAAATTAATTGAGTAAATTTATTAATTAATCCTCTTGACACAATAAATAATCTTACCTGTAAGAGCTTGCTGTACTAGCCAGGTGCTCAGGTTTCAGTGTTGTAGCTACTGAACAGTAAGAAAGAGAATTTCCAAGGGTACGTGAGCAATTCCAAAATGTCTTATTGCAATGATAAATAATTAAATTGGCTACATCAAATAGACAAAAGATTTATAATATATTTTAATTATAATATTGGTTATTAACTCACCATTCTTATTATTGAAAGCAACAATTACCTACGAAGATCCAAAATAATTGGACGCAGAAATGAAGACAGGTATAGAAGTGTTTGCAATAGGTTTGTTAAATGTAGAACAAAGTTGTGTGTGATTTGTAGTTTGTCTAGTATAGGGTACAAAAATTTTTGTAATGTTCATGGAAGTCGAGTGAGTCGGAGTGCCAGTAATGTTGACGAATACAAAAATTTTGTTGTCACAAATGGTTATATCTGGGGAGAAGCCAGTAGGAAAGTCTAAAATTTTAATATACCATATTAGTACAAAAACCTAAATCAGTGCAGTGTTACTTACCGCCAATGTTAATGGTAACACGATTGTCCTGTTTATTCTTGTTGTTTCTAACTTGAACGGCATCAATTTGAATTCCGTTAAACCTCGAGTTTTCGAAAAATACACTAATATTCGACTTGATTGTTTCAATGCTTCATTTGAGACGCAGCATTATAATTGTCTCTAGTTTTAATGTAGAATTTCCTTTATAAATAGTCCACCAAGTACTACTAACTGCTGATTGGTTGGTTGCCTGAGGTATAGTTAGATTAATGCTATTGCCTACAAGCTGGTAGATCGCATATTATGGAGAGTCGAGACCGCAGTTGTGAGGTCTCTCACCTACAAGCAAAAATATCTATAAAAACCGTATGGTGTCAAAGCAGTTGCAACAACATTGATTTACCACACACGGATTCTTGTTCAGTACTTGCATACTTGATGATTACTCCAAGAAACAGACAGACTATGTGAGATGTACTCATACTGTGTTAGTAACCAGCTTTGTTTTCTCAGGAAACGCATCGACTGCTCTCTGACAAGAAATGATGCTAGTTCGCTCACATAACGTTGCAGTATCTTCTATCAATTCACTCACCAAAATTCTTTTGTCCTGTACCTGCAGATGGCCTGACTAGCAGGTTCACTCCTACTTCCGCGTGACAACAAATGTGTCATAAACAGCATGCATTCATTCTACTAAACCTCTTAACTTACCATACGTACACATGCAGTGCATCTTTCTATTGGCTTTTCCTTCAATTGGCCATTTAATCTGATCGGCGCATTCGTAAGCACTATGTAGATATTGGATCGTAGATATAGCGGCGTTCTTCTATCGCTTGTACATTGTATACGCTAATAAGACTTAGAGAATCGACCATTTCGTATACAAGGGGTGCTCACTTGATCAATTTTTTTCTTTCGGCAATCGCCTCTTGACTATAATTAATGAATTTGTCACGCTTTGCCGATGTTCTCAAACGAAAACTAGCGCTGGCTTTCCAGATACTCCTATCTTTACTTCTACATTTTTGAAGAAGGCAGAACTGCCGGTGTCTTTTATGCTATATGCGCGTCAAATAACGGTAGCAGATCACAAACTTTCTTAAAGAAGAGACATACTTTGTCAATGAAAGAACACACAAACACACACAGACACAGACACAGACACAGGTACAGACACAACACACACACACACACACACACACACACACACACACACACACACACACACACACACACACACACACACACACACACACACACACACACACACACACATACACACACACACACACACACACACACACACACACACACACACACACACACACACACACACACACATGCACACACCAAATACACATGCACGTACAACCAAATTCAGTTTTACTATGGTTTGACACATGATTACTACTACATTGTACCTCAAATACCAGTTTTTGTGTAATTTGTTGACAGTACAATAAGCGAATGCTTTGTCTCTTTGTAACTCTTAGAGACGTTACAGCTAAAGTCAACAATCAAAAAATCTAAAAAATTTATAGAAAAATTAGAAATAAATGCTTGAAACTGAAACCAAATAAACATCGACTAATTAATGTATGAAGAATGTTAAACCGTTGATTGAACATTTGCGTTTCTCAGTCTCTTCAGAGTTTCTGTCCGTCGTTTCTTGGCGGTGGCTGCTCAGAATTTATTTCAGAGTATGCGACTCTTGGTTCTGCGAGTAGCTGTTGGATCGAGCCGGAAAAACTCGTTTCTAGCTCTGCATACTAAACTTCACTCATCTATGATTTAAGATAGTAACAAAAGCATAAAACATGTATATAGTCAAAGTACTTAGGTCCATACATAATTTAAGTCAATCAATTAAAAAAACTTAATCTAAATAAATTAAAAAGTATTTAAATTAACTGTTAAAGCGAATAAATAGTAATGTATAATATATAGTACTGTAGATATCTAGTACCGTAGATACCTAGTACCGTAGATATCTAGTATCGTAGATACCTAAAACTTTAGATATCTAGTACCGTAGATATCTAGCACTGTAGATATCTAGCACTGTAGATATCTATCACTGTAGATATCTAGCACTGTAGACATTTAGTACTGGAGATATCTAGCACTACAGATATCTAGCACTGTAGATATCTACCACTGTAGATAATATATTATTAGATATATCCAATTCTCTAGTACAATGACATTCGATAGGCACGGCAAAATACATAAAGTGTCAACTAAACTCAAACCTAAACTCTAACTTAAGAAACTAATGAGGGCGTGCCTGGACACGCCTAAATTCATCATCTAAAATAGAACCACCTTGAACAATGTTCAGTTTTTTCATCATTACAAGAGCATTTAGTTTCTGCAGTGTAACGGAAAATCGACGTCTCCAGTAGGTCTTGAAGTCAGCAGAGTTGTTCTTTCCTTCTTTATCGTAGATATCTAGTAATGTAGATATCTAGTACCATAGATATCTGGTACTGTAGATAATTAGTACCGTCGATATCAAGTACCGTCGATATCAAGTATCGTAGATATCTAGTACGGTAGATATCTAGTAATGTAGATATCTTGTACTGTAGATATTTAGTACCGTAGCTATCTAGCATCGTAGATATATAGTACTCTAGATATCTAGTACCGTAGCTGTCTAGTACCGTAGATATCTAGTACTCTAAATATCTAGTACCATAAGTATGTAGTACTGTAGATATCTAGTACTGTAGATATCTAGTACTGTAGATATCTAGTATTGCAGATACCTAGTACCGTAGATATCTAGTACCGTAGATATATAACACTGTAGATATCTAGTACCGTAGATATCTAGTAGTATTGTAGATATCTAATATTGCAGATACATAGTATTTTTATTTATCTAGTACTGTAGATATCTGGTACTATAGATATCTAATATTGCAGATAAATATTACTGTAGATATCTAGTACTGTAGATATCTGGTGCTGCATTTAGATATTTGGTACTGTAGATACCTAGTACTGCATGTAGATATTGAGTATTCTCGTTCTCTAAAGTTGACTGACATATATTTTGTACATGTGTAATTCTTCTGGTGACGATTGAGTGTGTCTTAGACTGTACGTTTATTTGTATAAATTAAATAATAATAAATTATTCTACGTTTACATATAGTTAATTTAATGTTTACGACGTTTGTCTGTTATTTGCTTTATAGAAAAATTTTACAGTGTGAAACTTTAGTTGTTAAACACACGCACAACTAAATGCAGTTCTACTATGGTTTGACACCTGATTACTGTTACGTTGCTATTTAAAGACTAGTTTTTGTGTAATTTATTGATAGTACAATAAAGCGAACGTTCTGTCTCTTTGTAACTGTTAGCACCGTCACAGCTAATGTCGACAATCAAAAAATCTTGAAATGCTACGCAAAAAAGAAATAAATGATTAAAACTGAAACTAACTAAACATCGAATAATTAATGTATAAAGAATGTTAAACCGTTGATTGAACATTTGCGTTTGTCAGTCTCTTCAGAGTTCTGTCCGTAGTTTCTTGGCTGTGGCTGCTCAGATTCATTTCAGAATATATATTACAATTGGTTTTGCTAGTAGCTGTTGGATCGAGCCAGAGAAACTCGTTTCTATCTCTGCATACTGAACTTCACTCGTCTAGGATTTAAGATAGTAACAAAGCATAATACATCTATATAGTCAAATTGCTTAGGTCCGTACATAATTTAAGTCAATCAATTAAAATATTACATAAACTACATAAATTTAAAATATTTAAATTAACTATTAAAACAAATATATAGCAATGTGTATTAGTTTAATTTAAGTATCTTTGGTGGAGGTTCTTCTTTGGTTGTTTTCTTGGCCATGTCGACTGTAGCATAAAGTGTAGTAACTTGAAGAGATCCGCTTTCTCCTGCTGTTTTGAAGTTCCCCATTTTATTTTTCGCGTCTTGGTTGAATTCTACCCGAGATTCTACCAACGTCACGTTGTGGACGTCATCTACTTCGTCGGTCTTCCGACACGGAATGACTTCATAGAACGTGATAGGAACCTGTGGATTCGAAGTTTCCGGCGGTCCAGAGCCGTTGGAACAACTTGGTACAGCGTAATGCTCCACAGGGTTCACTGTAGAGGTTGTTTGAATACTTGTCTCTTCGTTTTGAGGCAAATCCTAAATTAAGTATTCTTAGTATTTGCGCCAGTTAATTAATAATACACAGAATCGACGATACCTGGTTTGTTGATTTTCTAGCATCGTCAGTAGCTGCAGCTGCCTGGTTGTCTGGGTGTAGCGGTTCTCCCGAAGTAGCTGGATGCGTTTCAACGACGTTAGAAAGAAAAGTCGAGAGTTTGGATTGTTCAGCAGATTCTTCTTCGAGAGAAGTCGATAACACGTCGTTTGCCTTGGGGTCTTGCTTGGACGACAAAAACGTCATTGAATCGGGTGGGGTACCGTCGACGTTCACATCTACCCCAAACTTTGTTTCTGCAGTATTGCTATATACAGATACTGCGGTATTACTATATAGACAGAAACATTAAAGAGACAAATGAAAGATAAATAACGGTAATAAATGCAAAATTTAAGTGGAGAGTAACGTGGGCTAAGTAAGCCTAGCAGTCTATGTAACACTAATATTATAACGCACGTATATATGATTACATTACCAAAAGCATTTTGGTGAGTTGTTTAACATACTTGTACACTTATCAAACACAACAGTCTGTTGATTGAAAGTTGGCATTTATTTCTCTCAGTACCGCAACACATTAATTTTAGTATCTCAGTTTGAATGTCATAGCTTGTAAATTGTCCTATTTTGCTATTACATCGCAACACATATAAAATGAAATGTAATATATATTAAATTAGCTAGATCTAAACCATAAGTAGACACTACTAGAGTGTATACAGTAGCATACAGTAATATGTAAAGGAAGATACATTTACTAGAGATACCAAGTTGTCTTCATAGTTTGTTACTCTGAACTAGGTTTATTACGTATAATTACATTACACTAAGGCAAGTTACATGTCAGATAGCTTTACATAAAACAAGAAAACCGTAACTGCAAACATTTATTAAAATTTGAATTACTTTATAAATTTATGTGTGTGCATGAAAATCTTAATAAAAAAGCACTTTACCTGTTTGGATAACTGTGTTGAGTTGTTTGAAGGTCTGAGTTCAATTCTCTTTTGCGAGCTGAAACGTAGAAGATCATTCTTAGTGCTACAGGTCTAAGGTTGTTGAAGTTCACCTGATTTTCGTGTGAGGCCGTACACCTACAGAAACATTTTATGATGTCAAAGCAATGCGAAAAAATTGCATTGATTTACAGCATATGTATTCTTGCTCAGTTACTGCGTATTTGATGACTGCTCCGAGTAACAGACAGACTATGTGCGATGATCTCATACTCTAAGTCCCCTTTCTTACGAGACTCGATTATCTTTATCTCTTTATTGGGTTTGACGTTGGAAATGCTCACACATAACGACGCAGTATCTTCAAAGTATTATCAAAGATTTATTGCTGCAACTGGTTGTGGCCTGATATATTGTTGTCACTCCTACTTCCACGTGGTTTGACGAATGTGTCATCAACAGCAAGTGCCTACTCATCGCCCTTACGCTCTACTGCATACATAAAACATGTATTCGTCAACTAACTTGCTGGTCAGACATGCTAATAATTGATATTTCATTTGCATAATTTTAATTTTTGTATTAGTTTCTATATGTAATAGATCTCTAACATTGAAATGCATGCAACTTTTACTTAGCAAACAGCAATGCAAACTGCAATTGTCAGCAATCACATGCAGGGAGACTTCAAAGTCAATAAACAGTATGAGATCGTTAACAACCTCACAAACACAACACGCCTGCTTAGACGCACGCGCAGTTGAAAATGGATGTTGTATGTACATTGTAAAATGTAATTACTTTTTTGGTAGGTGTATATTGCACGTGTATGTAGGCACGCTGCCATAGTGTTACGTATAACATTATTGACTTTCGTTTTCAGCAAATTTGTTTAGAACAACAATCACTACATGGATACATATTTAGAACTCAAGAGCGAATTCGCTCATCCATGCAAAAGTTTTCTAGCATTGAGTAGTGTACGCTTGTCAGTGGCTGGACGCATGCTGAGGTATCTAGACGCATCAAGTAGTTCCATAAGCTGTATTGTTCTGCATTGCCGTCTCGTATACATCGTCGTGTTCGTCATGATCAGTTGCCACTCATTTCTCGTGAGCTGCACGTGCGTCGGGAAATTCGAATTTAGCACTTTCGTACACCTCGTTCGCAGTGTCGTGTACAGATTGTAATTCTACATTTGGTAAATCAACTCTGTAAGCAGATTAGATGCTAGACATAAGTAACAATTTAGAAAAAATCTAACAAAAATACTGTCGACGCACCCGTCTTTTGATATTTTATCTTCTTTTTAGTTTGGATTGTCTACAAGGATAAACGTTTGATTTACCTATGTTCGATATGATGCAACCGGCTTAACCCTTTCGTAGAATTTATAAATAATCCAAATAATAATAAATGTTATGAAAACAATTCGCTATTGCCATGATTATGAGAACTGGGAGTGAAAGTTCTGCATCAAATGGCAGTGATTTAGACCACTATGAGCCAGAGCAACAAAAACAACAAGTACCTGAGCACGAATCTATACTAGGACTACTTGGGATGTGACGTTTGTCTGTATGAACGGCATTGCCTGGGAAAGCAGATGTAGTTGTTCTTGATTGTCTAACATGCGTTGTTGTGCTCTTTTTCCAACCGTCTGTAGCTTTGTTTAAAAGATTATTGGCTTCTGTCTGAGATTGTACAGCTGCCGTTTGATGTAATGTGCGATTCATTAGACCGTTTGTAGCTTTGCTCACAAGAGTTTGCCTATTAGAAATATTTATATTATACTAGGTAGATACAGAAAATATGTGTGTGCATGTGTGTGTTTGTTTGTTTGTGTGTTTGTTTGTTTGTGTGTGTGTGTGTGTGTGTGTGTGTGTGTGTGTGTTTGTGTGTGAGGGAGAGGAGTGGTGTGTGTTTCTGTGCGTGTGTGTGTGTGTGTTTGTTTGTTTGTTTGTTTGTTTGTTTGTTTGTTTGTTTGTTGTGTGTGTGTGTGTGTGTGTGTGTGTGTGTGTGTGTGTGTGTGTGTGTGTGTGTGTGTGTGTGTGTAAGAAACTTAAAGGAATACAGTCGTTTTCACTAGATTATAGTTGCCAACATTTAGTGTTTGTATCTAAGAATATTTCAATTGAGGTAATCCAATAGTTACTTTTTTAGATATTTCACGGTATAGCAAATGTTATATTTAGAAACTTTAACAATTAGTTAACATGAGATTTTAAGAAACGTTTTTAATTAACTTAATCAAGTTATTAATGAGGTTAATGCACAACACAATTGCTCACGCAAGTATGAGCTTTCTCCAGTCACTTCTAAGTGTCTTCATGAAGTGGCAACTCAAAAGCGGAATAAGCAGCGGCAACCACTTACTGCAACTATAATCTAGTTACACAATGTTTGTGAATTGGCTAATTATTATGGGCATTCTTCAAAATATTTTAGTCCCTTTTTGCGCAATCAAATCTCAGCCGTTTCTTAAAGCAAATGATTTGTTTTACAAATATGGATTACTAACTATATTGTTGCACGAAGTTGTTCATATCGTGCACCAAAACTGAACTATTTCTCTTGCTCTACTAAGTCTACAGCGTTGCAAAATGCAAATAATCGATGATGTCGTTTCGTAAATGAAAAGTGGAAATCACTGGTCGAGGGGCGTACGCAGGGTTTCTGATAAGAAGCTTGTAATTTGCAATTGTTTAATTAACATTATGTTAATGAATTAGCAGTTAACTAAGCCATTTCGAATTGGCATCGAAAAACGGCAGTCAACAGCACAAATGTTTATTTAGTTGATTGTTGTAGATATTTTAGTGATACATTGAGTAACTTATATGTTCTAGCAAATAGGATAGCAAGACTTTAAAACCACAGCTATAGACCCATGTATACACAGTTTCGTACTCAGGGATTTTCTCTGTTGCTAGCAATACCTTAGGCTAAGGCGTCCACAAAAGTTTTGATTTGGAACATCAAACTCGTAAAATTAAAAAGATTGGTTTCTACTTGTTAGCCAGCGCAGTACTACGCTCCTTGAGCTTATGTTTAGATGTTTTCACATTTTAATTAATTAACTCTTTCCGATCTATTTGTTACACTTATGTCTACACGAAGGAGTGGGCCCGTGGCAAGAGATTTATTATTAAAACAACAGATAGCTTTACTTTGTGGCTCGAGCGGTTGGCTTGTTTGTCAACAGAAATCTTCGTCGTATGGCCATAATGTTTTCACAGCTCATAGATAATTAGATAGCCTTTCAAATAGTAAGACGTTTAAGTGTTAATATTTTACTCTGCATTATTACACTGTTTTAAATCATTGTAAGTTACCCAATTAACATTATTATTATAATATTTTATATTATTAAACAATTAATAACGTCATAAAATTAAGGCACAAGCTTTCTTTAGCAACACCGCTGTGAGTGACCTTGTGTATATGCCACTTTTGCAAGATCATTATAAATCAAATTTAGTTAATTAAAGTTAACTGAGTAAGTCCAGCAAACCTCTTGACACTAACTAAGAGCTAGCACTTGCAGCACTAGCCAGGTGCACAGGTCTCAATGTGGTAGCTACTGGATACTAAGAAAGAGAATGTCCAATGATCTGTAAACAAATCCAAAATGTACTGTTTCAATGATAAATAGTGAAATTGCCTACATCAAATAGACAACCGATTTATAATTTATTTTAATTAAATACTTGTTATTAACTCACCATTCTTAGTACTAAAATTAGCAATTACATACGAAGATCCAAAACAATTGGACGCAGTGAAGAAGACAGACATAGAAGTGTTTACGATAGGTTTGTTAAATGTAGAACAAAGTTGTGTGTGATTTGTAGTTTGTCTAGTGTAGAGTATAAAAATGTTTGTAATGTTCAGGGTAGTCGAGGAAGCCGAAGTGCCAGTAATGTTGACGCATACAAAAAAAATTGTTGTTACAAACGGTTTTCTGTGGCAAGGAAACAGTAGAAAAGTCTAAATTTTAATATACAATATTAGTACAAAAGCGTAAATCAGTGCAGTGTTGCTAACCGCCAATGTTAATGGTAACACGATTGCCCTGTTTACTATTCTTGTTGTTTCTAACTTGAACGGCTTCGATTTGAGTTCCGTTGAAACTCGAGAAATACATTAAGATTTGACTTGATCGTTTCAATGCTTCCTCTGAGAAGCAGCATTATAATTGTTTCTAGTTTCAATGTAGAATTTCCTTTATAAATAGTCCACCAAGTTCTACTAACTGTTGATTGGTTGATTGCCTGAGGTATAGTTAGATTAATACTATTGCCTACAAGCTGGTAGATCGCAAATTCTGGAGAGTCGAGACCGTAGTTGTGAGGTCCCTCACCTACAAGCAAAAATATCTATAAACACCGTATGGTGTCAAAGCAGTTGGACAACATTGATTTACCACACACGCATTCTTGTTCAGTACTTGCATACTTGATGATTACTCCAAAAAAACAGACAGACTATGTGAGATTTGCTCATACTGTGTTAGTAATAAGCTTTGTTTCCTCAGAAAACGCAACGAATGCTTTCTGACAAGAAGTGATACGAGTTCGCTCACACAACGTTGCAGTATCTTCTATCAATTCACTCACCAAAATTCTTTTGTCCTGTACCTGCAGATGGCCTGACTAGTAAGTTCAATCCTACTTCGGCGTGACAACTAATGTGTTATAAACAGCACGAATTCATTCTGCTAAATTTCTTAACCTACCGCACGTACGCATGCAGTGCATCCTTCTATTGACTTTTCCTTCAATTGGCCATTTAATCTGCTCGGCGCATACGTAAGCACTAAGTAGATATTTTCTCGTAGATATAGCGACGTTTTTCTATTGTTTGTTCATTGTATACGCCGATAAGACGTCGAGAATCGACCATTTCGTATACGCGCGGTGCTCACTTGATGAATTTTATTCTTTGGCAATCGCCTTTTGAATATAATTAATTAATTTTGTCACACTTTGCCAATGTTCTCAAACGAAAACTGGCACAGGGCTTTCCAGATACTCCTATATTTACTTCTACGTTTTTGAAGAAGGCAGAACTGTAAGTGTCTTTTATGCATTTTGTGCGTCAAATAGCGGTAGCAGATCACAAACTTTCTTGAAGAAGAGACATTGAAAGAGCACACAAACACATACACACACTCACACACACAAACACACTAAAACACACACACACACACACACACACACACACACACACACACACACTCACACACACACACACACACACACACACACACACACACACACACACACACACACACAAATGCACACACAAAATACACATGCACGCACAACCAAATTCAGTTTTACTATTGTTTGACACATGATTACTGCTACGTTGTAGCTCAAAGGCCAGTTTTGTGTATTTTGTTGACAGTACAATAAAGCGAATGCTTTGTGTCTTTGTAACCGTTATCAACGTTGCAGCTAGAGTCAAAAATCAAAAAACCTAAAAATGTTATTCAAAAATTAGAAATAAATGCTTGAAACTGAAACCAACTAAACAGTCACTAGTTAATGAATGAAGAACGTTAAACTGTTGATGAAACATTTGCGTTTCTCAGTCTCTTCAGAGTTTCTGTTCGTCGTTTCTGGGCGGTGGTTGTTCAGAATTCATTTCAGAATATACGACACTTGGTTTTGCTAGTAGCTGTTGGATCGACCCAGAAAAACTCGTTTCTAGCTCTGCATACTGAACATCACTCGTCTAGGATTTATGATAGTAACAAAGCAAAATACATGTATATAGTCAAATTACTTAGGTCCATACATAATTTAAGTCAATCAATTAAACAATAACATAAACTACATAAATTTAAAATATTTAAATTAGCTACTAAACGACTAAATAGTAATGTGTAATAGTTTAATTAATGTACCTTTGGTGGAGGTTCTTCTTTGGTTGTTTTCTTGGCCATGTCGACTGTAGCATAAAGTGTAGTAACTTGAAAAGATCCGCCTTCTTCTGCTGTTTTGAAGTTTCCCATTTCATTTTTCGCGTCTTGGTTGAATTCTACCCGAGATTCTATCAACGTCACATTGTTGACGTCATCCACTTCGTCGGCCTTCCGACACGGAATGACTTGATAGAACGGGATAGGAATCTGTGAATTCAAAGTTTCCCGGGGTCCAGAGCCGTTGGAACAACTTGGTACAGCGTAATGCTCCACAGGGTTCACTGTAGAGGTTGTTTGAGTACTTGTTACTTCGTTTTGAGGCAAATCCTAAATTCAGTATTTTAATATTTGCGCCAGTAAATAAATAAAATCGACGATACCTGGTTTGTTAATTTTCTAACATCGTCAGTGGCTGCAGCTGCCTTGTTGTCTGGGTGTAGCAGTTCTCCCGGAGTAGCTGAATGCGTTTCAACGACGTTAGAAAGAAAAGACGAGAGTTTGGATTGTTCAGCAAATTCTTCTTCGAGAGAAGTCGATAACACGTCGTTTGTCTTGGGGTCTTGCTTGGACGGCAAAAACGTCATTGAATCGGGTGGGGTACCGTCGACGTTCACATCTACCTCAAACTTTGTTTCTGCAGTATTGCTATATACAGATACTGCGGTATTACTATATAGACAGAAACATATTAAAGAGACAAATGAAAGATAAATAAGGGTGATAAATGCAAAATTTAAGTGAGGTGTAACGTGGGCTAAGTAAGCCTAGCACTTTATGTAACACTAATATTATAACGCACGTTTATATGATTACATTACCAAAAGCATTTTGGTGAGTTGTTTAACATACTCGTACACTTATCAAACACAACAGTCTGTTGATTGGAAGTTAGCATTTATTTATCTCAGTACCGGAACACATTAATTTCAGTATCTCAGTTTGAATGTCATAGCTTGTAAATTGCCCTATTTTGCTATTACATCGCAACACATATACAATAAAATGTAATATATATTAAATTAGCTAGATCTAAACCATAAGTAGACACTACTAGAGTGTATACAGTAGCATACAGTAATATGTAAAGGAAGATACATTTACTAGAGATACCAAGTTGTCTTCATAGTTTGTTACTCTGAACTTGTTTCATTACGTATAATTACATTACACTAAGGCAAGTTACATGTCAGATAGCTTTACATAAGACAAGAAAACCGTAACTGCAAACATTTATTAAAATTTGAATTACTTTATAAATTTATGTGTGTGCATGAAAATTTTAGAAAAAGCACTTAACCTGTTTGGATAAATGTGTTGAGTTGTTTGAAGGTCTGAGTTCAATTCTCTTTTGCGAGCTGAAACGTAAAAGATCATTCTTAGTGCTACAGGTCTAAGGTAGTTGAAGTTCACCTGATTTTCGTTTGCAGCAAACAATAATGATGACGATCACGATGATCAAAACTAGTGCACCAACGCTTGCTGCAGCAATAATGTATATAGGAATTTCTGTTGATTCATAGTATACAATAATTCATTAAAAATGTTTTTATTAGTACGCTGCGAGATTAGAACCTTGAGAGCTAGAATCTTTCTGAGGTGGAGGAGACGCTCCTGTGTTAAGAATATGCGTTATACAGGATAGAGTTTTGTAATATATTGTTACATGTTACCTCTGACCATTGGATGGGTAGCTAACTTACGATATTCTGTAGTTAGACTCAATCTCTGTTTGTATGTTGTTGACTGACTTGATTTTTGTTGATTTGTTCTAGTTGAACTTGCTTGTCTAGCTGATGTAGTTGAACTTGCTTGCATGGGGGGACTTGTTGATTTATCTGATGTAGTTGGTCTTGTTTGTTTGGTCGCTGTAAGAGTACTTGTTTGTTTATCTGATGTAGTTGGACTTGTTTGTTTGATCAATGTAGGAGTACTTGTTTGTTTATCTGATGTAGTTGGACTTGTTGTAAGGTAGTCTGTCGAATCAGTACTGGGCCTCAAAGAAACAGGCTGATTTTGAGTGACGGACGTAAAGCTAAACAAAATAATTGTTCGTAAGAAAGCTAGAGTACAGTAATTATAAGTAGGAGTCTAAATTTGTTACAGCTATTCAAGAAACGTAGGATGTTTGCGTATACAATCAATAGCTGCAAAAAGACGCAATGATGACAACCTTTTATATTCAAATTGTCTCAGCAGTAAGTTTTAGTAATTTTTATGCTGCATCTTTCTAAATAAAAGTCTCATTTGTCTGTCTGTCTGTCCAGGAGCATAGCATGACCTCTACAAAAAAGGGACTAAACTTCACGATGCTACTGAACACGTCTACTTTTATAAAAACGCCCACTTTTATTGGCTTCTACTTGTAAAATCAGTGGCAGATCTAAACTAAAATAATTTGGTTTATTTAAACAGCTTTGGTCCTCACGCGTACTTACAGTCCACAATTTTACGATCACACTTAAAATGACGGGGCTATAGCCCGATATTATTGCGCGTGATACGTGCCAAAATAAGAATAATCGCGCATCAGGGGTAGGAATTTTGTGCATTTGGGGTAGGGGTTTTGTGAATTAGGGGTTGAGGTTTTGTGCATCAGTAGTAGGGGGTTTGTGCATCAGGGTAGCTGTTTTGTGCATGAAGGTAGGGGTTTTGTGCATAAGTGATAGGAGTTTTGTGCACTAGGGGTAGGGGTTTTGTGCATCAGGGGTAAGGGTTTTGTGCATCAGGGGTAGGGGTTTTGTGTATCATGGGTAAGGGTTTTGTGCATCAAGGGTAAGGGTTTTGTGCAGCAGGGGTAGGGAGTTTGTGCATCAGAGTTAGAGAGTTTGTGCATCAGGGTTGCTGTTTTGTGCATCATAGTAGAAGTTTTGTGCATAAGTGATAGGGGTTTTGTGCATCAGGGGTAGGGGTTTTGTGCTCCAGGGGTAGGGGTTTTGTGCATTAGGAGTAGAGGTTTCGTGCATCACGGGTAAGGTTTACTACATCAGGGGTAAGGGTTTCGTGCATCAGATGTAGGGGTTTGGGCATCAGGGGTAGGAGTTTTGTGCATCAAGGGTAGGTGTTTTGTGCATCAAGGGTAGGGGTTTTATGCATAAGGGCTATGGATTTTGTGCATCAAGGGTAGAGGTTTTGTTATCAATGGTAGGGGTTTGGTCCATCAGAGGTAGGAGTTTTGTGCATCAGGGTTAACGGTTTTGTGCCTAAAGGGTAGGGGTTTTGTGCGTCAGAGATAGAGGTTTTGTGCATCAGGGGTAGGTGTTTTGTGCATCAGGGGTTGTGGTTTTGTGCATCAGGGGTAGGTGTTTTATGCATAAGGGCTATGGATTTTGTGCATCAGGGGTAGGGGTTTTGTCCATCAGAGGTAGGAGTTTTGTGCATCAGGGCTAACGGTTTTGTGCCTGAAGGGTAGGGGTTTTGTGCATCAGAGATAGAGGTTTCGTGCATCAGAGTTAGCGGTTTTGAGCATCGGGAGTAGAGGTTTTCTGCATTGGGGATAGGGGTTTTGTGCATCGGGGTTGGGGTCTTGTGCATCGGGAACAGGAGTTTTGTGCATCAGGTGTAGGGGTTTTGTCGGATTGGCTTTAATAGTTTCGTGCCAAATTTCCCGAGTATACAATATACGCGCACATGTAATACGCAAAATTTGGTTTTTTGCTAAGGCGTGTTAGCTAGAGGTAGTGCTACAGTAGCTACAGTACTGTACTTGCCGATGGATCAGCAGGAGCGTATTAGGATGGCTGCTTCTTTGTTGCAACAGGCAGTAGAGCAACAGGAAGTCGAACCTGGTCAATCGATCGGTCGGTCGCGATCGACAGAATTGCAAGCGGTCTGCAAGGCTACTAGTAGCTCGGTCCCGTAATCTGCGCAAATACCACAAGTACTTTTGAAACTGTTTGGTTTTCGAACTAGTTCTAGCAGCGGTGTATAACGTCGCAGTGTTCATCTTCATTTCGCGCCAAATTGCGCAAGAAGGGTCGACGGACGAATATCGGATAGACGCACTGCTTTGTTTGCTTGGCTGACAAATTTAGGCAGTACGTACGTTTCGGGATTTGCCAATGGTCGTTGGAAAAAGCGGGCTTGTTAAAACGAAGGCTGACTTTTCCCTCTGAGGGGTACTGCCAGGAAGTGCACGACGAAATAGTTTCCGCTTTTCTCACACTTTGAGCGAATTGCTGAAAGTGGCGAGTGCTGGGGGCAGAGAACTTGTAATGATGGATTGTGTTGCATTTGGATTCACTCTGGCGTACTGGAAGGCCTACCTTGGACAAACCAAATGCTACATCAGACCGGTGTTGAAGGACGTTGTTCTGGATGAATCTTCAACTAGAGAGTTTAGTGGTGCTAAACGTACACCAAATCAGCTATGGATGGAAGGCCTTACCAGTATGCAAATTCCAGTCATAGAGTGGCAGTGGAAACATTTCAAAAAGATGTTAGTAGACAGTATAATATGCTACCTTGCAACGTGATTACCCTACTTTGTTCTTTCTCTTTTGCAAATTAAAGGTTGTAACTGACGATTATGAAATTGACTGGAATGGCCCAGCACCACATCAAGACGACAATAGTATCAAAATTCCTGAAACGTTATGTCCACTTTTGGCAGACCAAATAATTACGCTTATTGAGACCATCGACCCACTAAGTGACAGTGACAGTTTTGGAATAGACACTTTTTTGCTGACAATAAACTTTGTTACAACTTGCCTAAGTACGTAGTTAATTACAGTTAGTCAAGGCAATAGTTGTTATCTATAGATTGTTGTGTCTACAGTGCACAAGCTATAATTTCACGGGCTACGAACTATATACAATGATACTAGACTATGGGGTGATTTTGTGGACTAGGCTTATGTACATGCTGGTGTGCATGTTTCACAGGCTGCTACACTTGCAATTGTTCAAATATTAGTGCTCAACCTGTAATTCTAGCATAGTCAAGCTAGAGGTTCACTGATTTTCTTTATGCGTTAATTAAACACCTAGCTAAAGCTACCTCTAAAATAACTAACAGAAAAACACCTACCCTTGATGCACAAACCCCTATCCCTGATGCACAAAACTCCTACCCTTGATGCGCGATTATTCTTATTTTTTGGCACGCATCACACGCCATGCGATCTAGCCTTTACACCACGCTACGCCTCTGTCTGTCTGTAACTACCTAGCAACAACAGCTCAAAGTTTGCATGACGAAATGTGAGTGCATGCACGATCGAGGTCGATAGTGATAGTGCTTTCAGAGTTCTCTTGGGATGGCGATATTTCTTGCTGATCGAATTTTAACCTGCCGCCACTTTTGCTCAAATTCTTTAGATCGGCTCATTGAATCTACAGAAAGTTTGAAATGCTCGTTTGTAACCTCAGACAGTATAAATGAAGCGAGTCGCTTCCTGTCGGGGACGAGCAAGATATATTTACTATATCCAAGTTATAAGAAATTCGAATATTTTAGCTAAAGGAACAAATTATTCGAGAGCTTGTTTTGTCTCCGCCTATTTTGTGTAACAAAACAGGCAGATAACCACGCGGGAATTTGTATTAATTTTAATAATTAAAGGTGTATCTTGCTCTATTTGCCGGGGAATTAGATCTGGCCCCTCTGCTAGTCTTCTTGTACCATCAGTCTACACTAGTACTGTAGACATATTTATTTATCAGGTCTAATATAATTTTAGATAATTAAGTGATCTTTTTACACACAAGATACGATCTTACTTGCACGAAATAGAACTTGCTGTACTAGCAAGCTGTTGAGGATCTAACGTGAAACTTTCAAGTGCTGAGCAAGTCGTAAAATTGCAACGAGAAATATCTAAATAGAATGGACAACAAATTTGTAATTTTGTTTAAAATATTGTTCATACTTACCATTTATGAAACTGATGGATGCATTTGCAGTAGTACTTCCAAAACAATTGGATGCAGTAATGAAGACAGTTAGAATGTTTATAACGTTAGGTTTGTCAAATGTAGAACAAAACTGAGTTTGATTTTTAGCTGCCATACTGACATGTTCTTGGGTCTGTATTGTAGTAGAAGGAGGCGGAATGCCAGTGATATTGACGCACACAGAAATGCTAGTGTCACAAATGGTTGTGTTTACTTGGTCAACAGCAGGAAAGTCTAAATGTGAACATATTGTAGATATTTTACTTCTGAAATGTACATCAGTGCAGTAATGCTTACCGCCAGTGTTAATTGTAACACGTTTGCCTCGATGTTTAGTCACAGTTTTATTTACAACTTGAGTGCTATCGATTTGAATTCCGTTGTAACTCGAGTCTTGTAGAAGTACACTAGCATTCGATTTATGTGTTTCGATAGTTCCATTGTGATGCAGAACTTGAAATGTTCTAAATTCTAATTTAGAATTTTCTTTGTAGAAACCCCATCTAAATGACTCTGATTGGTTGCCCGCCAATGGAATAGTTAGATTAACGCGTCTTTCGAGAAGCTGGTAGATTGTAAATGCTGGAGAGTAGATATTGTAATTGTGAGGTCCAACACCTACAGACAATGTCAATACGTTTCGTGATGTCAATTGGACAAAGCAATGCGACAAACTTGCATTGATTTACCGCATATGTATTCTTGCTCAGTTACTGCATACTTGATGACTGCTCCGAGTAACAGACAGACTATAAGCGATGATCTCATACTACTGACAAGTATGCAGGTCCCCTTTCCTAGGCTCCGTGATTACCACTCTCTCTTCTTACTGGGTTTGGCGTCCGAAATGCCGACGCAGTATCTTCAACTGAATGATCAAAGGTCTTTTGCTGCAACTGGTGGTGGCCTGATGTATTGTGTTCACTCCTACTTCCGCGTGGTGTGACGAATGTACGTGTCATCAACAGCAAGTGTGGAACTCGTTATCCTTACGCTCTACTGCATAGACAACATGTATTCGTCTACTAAATTGGTTGTAGACATGTTGATACTTGATATTTTATCTACATATTTTGAGACAATTTTATTTGTTTTCTGTTTAGCTTGTAGATCTCCAACATCGGCTTGCATGCAACGTTTAGCTAGTAAACAAGAATGCAAACTACAACTATTATTTATATCAACCACCACAGAGAAACTTTGAAGACAATAAAATTATGAGAACGTAACACCCATACAAACACAACACGCATGCGTAGACCCACGCGCAGTTGGAACGTACATAATTTGTAAAATTTAGTTAATTTTTGGTACATGTGTATTGTACGTGTATATATAATGTTTGTTTATAACGTTATTGAATTTCGTTTTCAGCAATTCACGAACGTATTCGCTCATACATGCAAAAACATTTTATCACTGAGTAGCAGAGTGGCTAGATGCATGCTGAAGTCTATCGCATCAAGTAGTTCCGTAAGCTGTATTGTTCTGCATTGCCGTCTTGTATACTTTTTTGTGTTCGTCATGATCAGCTGGCACTCCTTTCTCGCGAGCTGCACGTGCGTTGGGAAATTCAAATTTAGCACTTTCGTAGACCTCGTTTGCAGTGTCGTGTATAGATTGTAATTCTACATTTGATAAATTGAATCTAGAAGCAAATCATGCTAGACATAACACTTTTAGAAAAATTCCAACAAATATACATATGTATTGCTATAAACAGATACTGCGGTTTTGATATATATATATATATATATATATATATATATATATATATATATATATATATATATATATATATATATATATATATATATATATATATATATGTATATGTATATATGTGAACATACTACTCGCACACTTATCAAGCTCAATAATCTGTTTATCTAAAGTGGACATTATGTCTCTCAGTATCAATTTCCAGTATCTCGGTCTAAATGTAATAAATTGAAAATTATCAATTTTTTGCTTTTAGATAGCAAGATATACCATAAAATGCAATGTTTATTTAATTAACTAAATCAAAACCATAAGTGGACACTATTCTAATAAAATGTACATAATAGCTTACAGTAATATGTAAATAGAGATACATTTACTAGAGATACCAAGTTGTCTTTCGTAATTTGTTATCCTGATCTTAGTTCATTACGTATAATTACTTTACACTAAGGCACGTTACGTGCCAGATAGCATTATAAATTTAAGACAAATTAACTGCAAGCATTCATTAAAATTTTAATTACTCTTTAAATGCATGTGTGTGCATGACAATCTTAGAAAACGCACCTTACCTGTTCGCATAAATGTGTTCAGTTGTTGGAAGATCTGAGTTTAGTGTTCTTTTGCGAGCTGCCAAATACGATCATGTTTTAGAGGTAGAGGTCTCTAGTTAACATAGTTCAATATTCCACCTGATTTTCGTTTGCAGCAAACAATAATGATAAGGATCACGACGATCAAAACTAGTGCACCAACACATGCTGCAGCAATAATGTATACAGGAATTCCTATTGATACATATATATAGTATACAATATTGGGAATTTTGTTAACAGTACGCTGCAAGATTATAACCTTGAGCGCTAGAATCTTTCTGAGTTGGAGGAGACGTTCCTGTGTTAAAATACGCGTTACACAAGATAGAGTTTTTGTGATATTAGTATGATGTAATATTGTTACATGTTACCTGTTGCTACAGGGCTAGTAGCTAACTTACGATATTCCGTAGTTAGACTCAGTCTCTGTTGGTAAGTTGTGGACTGACTTATTTTTTGTTGAGTTGCTCTAGTTGGACTTGTTTGTTTATCTGATTTAGTTAGACTTGTTTTTCTGTTCGATGTATGAGGACTTGTTTGCTTACCTGATGTAGTTGGACTTGTTTGTTTGATCGATGTAGGAGTACTGGTTTGTTTATCTGATGTAGATGAACTTGTTGTAAGGTATTCTGTCGAATCAATGACGGTTCTCGAAGAAACAAAGTGATTTTGAGTGACGGACGTAAAGCTAAACAAAATATTTGTTCCTAGGAATACTAGAGAACAATAAACACAAGTCTTAATTTGTTACAGATATCCATAAAACCTAGGATGTTTGCGCGTCAACAACAAACAGCAGCAAAAAGGCGCAATGATGGCTACATTTTCTATCCAAAATTTCTCTGCAGTAAGTTTCAGTAATTTTTGTTTATGCTGCATCTTTCTCTACGTAAAAGTCTGATCTGTCAGTCTGTCTGTCTGTAACATCAATCACGCCAAAACTACTGAACAACAACAGCTCAAAGTTTGCATGATGCACGCCGAATTGATCGAAGTCGACAGTGAAGGTGTTGCTCTCTTTCAGAGTTCTCTTAGGACGGAGCTATTTCTTGCTGATCGGACCGTCGGCACTTGCGCTCATTGTATTTTCATCAAGTTTGAAATCCCTTTGGACAGTATAAATGGATCGAATGGCTTCTTACCAAGGACGCCTATAGTTATGAAAAAGATATTTATACTATATCCGGGTTCTAATAAATAACTTAGTTAAAAGAACAAATTATTCAAGAGCTTGCTTTGTCTCCGCCAATTTTGTGTAACAAAAGGAGCAGATAACCACGCGGGAATTTGTATTAATTTTAATTAATTAAAGGTGTATCTTGCTCTATTTGCCGGGGCAATTAGATCTGGCCCCTCTGCTAGTCTTCTTGTACCATCAGTCTACACTAGTACTGTAGACATATTTATTTATCAGGTCTAATATAATTTTGGATAATTAAGTGATCTTTTTACACACAAGATACGATCTTACTTGCACGAAATATAACTTGCTGTACTAGCAGGCTGTTGAGGATCTAATATAAAACTTTCAAGTGCTGAGCAAGTCGTAAAATTGCAACGAGAAATATCTACATAAAACGGACAACAAATTTGTAATTTTGTTTAAAATATTGTTCATACTTACCATTTATAAAACTGATGGATGCATTTGCAGTAGTACTTCCAAAACAATTGGATGCAGTAATGAAGACAGTTAGAATGTTTATAACGTTAGGTTTGTCAAATGTAGAACAAAACTGAGCTTGCTTTTTAGCTGCCATACTGACATGTTCTTGGGTCTGTATTGTAGTAGAAGGAGGCGGAATGCCAGTGATATTGACGCACACAGAAATGCTAGTGTCACAAATGGTTGTGTTTACTTGGTCAACAGCAGGAAAGTCTAAATGTGAACATATTGTAGATATTTTACTTCTGAAATGTACATCAGTGCAGTAATGCTTACCGCCAGTGTTAATTGTAACACGTTTGCCTCGATGTTTAGTCACAGTTTTATTTACAACTTGAGTGCTATCGATTTGAATTCCGTTGTAACTCGAGTCTTGTAGAAGTACACTAGCATTCGATTTATGTGTTTCGATAGTTCCATTGTGATGCAGAACTTGAAATGTTCTAAATTCTAATTTAGAATTTCCTTTGTAGAAACCCCATCTAAATGACTCTGATTGGTTGCCCGCCAATGGAATAGTTAGATTAACGCGTCTTTCGAGAAGCTGGTAGATTGTAAATGCTGGAGAGTAGATATTGTAATTGTGAGGTCCAACACCTACAGACAATGTCAATACGTTTCGTGATGTCAATTGGACAAAGCAATGCGACAAACTTGCATTGATTTACCGCATATGTATTCTTGCTCAGTTACTGCATACTTGATGACTGCTCCGAGTAACAGACAGACTATAAGCGATGATCTCATACTACTGACAAGTATGCAGGTCCCCTTTCCTAGGCTCCGTGATTACCACTCTCTCTTCTTACTGGGTTTGGCGTCCGAAATGCCGACGCAGTATCTTCAACTGAATGATCAAAGGTCTTTTGCTGCAACTGGTGGTGGCCTGATGTATTGTGTTCACTCCTACTTCCGCGTGGTGTGACGAATGTACGTGTCATCAACAGCAAGTGTGGAACTCGTTATCCTTACGCTCTACTGCATAGACAACATGTATTCGTCTACTAAATTGGTTGTAGACATGTTGATACTTGATATTTTATCTACATATTTTGAGACAATTTTATTTGTTTTCTGTTTAGCTAGTAACCAAGAATGCAAACTACAACTATTATTATTTCTACCAGCACAGAGAAACTTTGAAGGCAATAAAATTATGAGAACGTAACAACCATACAAACACAACACGCATGCGTAGACCCACGCGCAGTTGGAACGTACATAATTTGTAAAATTTAGTTAATTTTTGGTACATGTGTATTGTACGTGTGTATATAATGTTTGTTTATAACGTTATTGAATTTCGTTTTCAGCAATTCACGAACGTATTCGCTCATTCATGCAAAAATTTTTATCACTGAGTAGCAGAGTGGCTAGATGCATGCTGAAGTCTATCGCATCAAGTAGTTCCGTAAGCTGTATTGTTCTGCATTGCCGTCTCGTATACGTTTTTGTGTTCGTCATGATCAGCTGGCACTCCTTTCTCGCGAGCTGCACGTGCGTTGGGAAATTCAAATTTAGCACTTTCGTAGACCTCGTTTGCAGTGTCGTGTATAGATTGTAATTCTACATTTGATAAATTGAATCTAGAAGCAAATCATGATAGACATAACACTTTTAGAAAAATTCTAACAAAAATACACATGTATTGCTATAAACAGATACTGCGGTTTTGATATATGTATATATATATATATATATATATATATATATATATATATATATATATATATATATATACATTATACGGATACCAATTTTGGTTGTAAACGCAAATTTTATAGTGGACTGTAACGCTTGCTGAATAGGCCTAACACTATGTAAAGCTAATATTACGACGCACGTTTATATGACAAAATTGCAAAAGAATTTTGGTGTGTTGTTTAATTAATTAACATACTACTCGCACAGTTATCAAGCACAACAATTTGAATGAAAGTAAATTGGCATATATGTCTTTCAGCATCAATTTCCAGTATCTCAGTCTCAATGTCATAGCTTGTAAATTTTTCTTTTTTGCTAATAGATAGCAACACGTATATCATAAAATATATTTTTATTTAATTAGCTAGATCAAAACCAGAAGTAGACACTATTCTAATAAAATTTATACAGTAGCATACAGTAATATCTAATGTAAGATACATTTACTAGAGATACTGAGTTGTCTTTCGTAATTTGTTACTCTGATCTAGGTTTACTGTGCGTAATTAGTTTACACTAAGGCACGTTAAGTGCCAGATAGCTTTACGAATTTAACTAGTAAATGCTCCGTTAGCATTGTGTTTGGCGAGCGATGGTGTTCTGTCTTTACCTATTCGTGTAGCAATGGTTGCGTTACGTAGCAATAGTTTCTGTCAAACAAACGCTGGAACTCAGGAAACAGACTTTCAGTTGCTCTTCTATAGTATTTGGCTTTCAGTTATCCGAATTGGGCGTTTAATTATCCGATTCAGGCGTTCAATTATCCGTTCCTTACGGTTGTTGTGCCATATCATGGAAAATTGAATAACTGCCATAGTCTGCGGTTGGGCAGCTGCTCAAATATCATCATTCATCAGCTGTCTAGACGCAATAATTTTTAATTAATCTCGACTTTAGCGTAAATTTTTAGCGTGTGTTGTACGATAATTTCCTTTGCACTAATCTTGGTGTCCCACGTTTCCGCGGAGGTCTAACTAAGCTGTTGAGAGCAAACTAAAGTTACATATTTAGGAAGCCTACAACAACGCCTTAATCCGTCAATCGTGGTGTAATCCGCATACTTTGTAAACCGCGCGTCCTGCGTGATACCATGCATGCAACAGTCTATCATGCGTCTTAGCGGGTTTTTAGCTAATCAAGTGCTCGAATTTCACTGCTTCGCCTTCCCACCTTTCTTGAATCAATCATTTATTGTTCAGCTGAAACGTGAGTGAGCATCATAGAAAGACGGCATGAAAGAAATGTGCGCGGTTTGACTTTAAGTATCAGACTGAAACAATTATTTCTATAAATTTAGTACTTGTAAGACAGAACATCGGATGATTGAATACCTGAGTCGGATAATTAAATGCCCGAATCGGTTAACGCCCAATTCGGATAACTGATTGCCTGAATCGGATAATTGACCGCAAAATGCTATAGTTGTCTTCAATTTTTCGTTCACGCTTTAATTGTCTCACTCGTTTACTAAGATAATCGCGTAACAATGGTCGCGTAGTCACGTGATAATGGTTGCGTCACAATAATTTCTGTCAAAGTAACGCGCGGAAACTCAAAAAAGACTTTTCTTTTCTTTTAGCTTTTCTTTTTCATTCCGTTTGTCACGAATCAGTCTCCTTTGCTCTTTAGTCGCGTAAGGGAGCGAAATCGAGAGTCGTTTGACTCTCCTCGCCAAGAAGTTATAATTAAGTCGATCCCTCAAAAGAGGTCCCATGCTTTAATTTTTAGCGCATATGTTACGGAGTCAAAATTGCATTCATCTGGCATCGTCGTTTTGTCGATTTGTCTTTCTGTTTTGCCGTAAATCCGCATGACAAGTTCTGACGCACGTATATATATATATAAATATATAAATATATAAATATATAAATGTATAAATATACTAGTAAATGCTCGGTTAGCATTGTGTATGGCGAGCGATGATGTTCTGTCTTTACCTATTCGCGTAACAATGGTTGCGTTACTTAGCAATAGTTTTTGTCAAACAAACCCGAGAACTCAGGAAACAGACTTTCAGTTGCTCTTCTAAAGTATTTTGCGTTCAATTAACCGATTCAGGCGTTCAATTATCCGTTGCTTACGGCTGTTGTGCAACTAAATAACTTACATAGTCTGCGGTTGGGCAGCTGCTCAAATATCGTCATTCATCAGCTGTATAGACTCAATAATTTGTAATTAATCTTGACTTTAGCGTGAATTTTTAGCGTGTGTTGTAGGATAATTTCCTTTGCACTAATCTTGGTGTCCCACGTTTCCGCGGAGGTCTAACTAAGCTGTTGTGAGCGAACTAAATCTACATATCTAGGAAGCCTACAACAACGCCTTGCTCCGTCAATCGTGGTGTAATCCGCATACTTTGTAAATCGCGCGTCTTGCGTGATACCATGCAACAGTCCATCATGCGTCGCAGCTGGTTTTTAGCTAATGAAGAGCTCAAATTTCACTACTTCACCTTCCCACCTTCCTTGAATCAATCATTTATTGTTCGGCTGAAACGTGAGTGAGCATCATGGAAAGACGTTATGAAAGAAATGTGCGACTAAAATAATTATTTCTATATTTGTTACTTCTAATTAGGACAGAACATCGAATAATTGAATGCCCGAATCGGATAACTAAACACCCAATTCGGATAATTGCTTGCCTGAATCGGGTAACTGAAGCAGAGTTTAGATAATTAAACGCAAAACACTATAGTTGTCTTCAATTCTTCGTTCACGCTTCAGTCGTCTCACTCGTTTACTGAGATAGTCGCGTAACAATGATCGCATAGTCACGTGACAATGGTTGCGTAGCAATAATCTCTATCAAAGTAACCCGCGGAAACTCAAAAAACAGACTTTTCTCTTCTTTTAGCTTTTATTTTTCATTCCGTTTGTCACAAATCAGTCTCCTTTGCTCTTTAGTCACGTAAGGAAGCAAAATCGAGAGTCGTTTGACTCTCCTCGCCAAGAAATCACAATTGAGTCGACCCCTCAAAAGAGGTCCCATGCTTCAATTTTTAGCGCATATGTTACGGAATCAAAATTTCATTCGTCTGGCATCGTCGTTTTGTCGATTTGTCTTTCTGTTTTGCCGTAAATCCATATGACAAGTGCTGACGTACGTATATATATAAATATATAAATATATAAATATATAAATGTATAAATACTAGTAAATGCTCCGTTAGCATTGTGTTTGGCGAGCGATGGTGTTCTGTCTTTACCTATTCGTGTAACAATGGTTGCGTTACGTAGCAATAGTTTCTGTCAAAAAACGCGGGAACTCAGAAAATAGACTTTCAGTTGCTCTTCTATAGTATTTTGCGTTCATTATCCGATTCAGGCGTTCAATTATCCGTTGCTTACGGCTGTTGTGCAACTAAATAACTTACATAGCCTGCGGTTGGGCAGCTGCTCAAATATCATCATTCATCAGCTGTATAAACTCAATAATTTGTAATTAATCTTGACTTTAGCGTGAATTTTTAGCGTGTGTTGTACGATAATTCCTTTTGCACTAATCTTGGTGTCCCACGTTTCCGCGGAGGTCTAACTAAGCTGTTGTGAGCGAACTAAATCTACATATCTATGAAGCCTACAGAACAACGCCTTGCTCCGTCAATCGTGGTGTACAATCCGCATACTTTGTAAATCGCGCCTCTTGCGTGATATCATGCAACAGTCCATCATGCGCCGTAGC
Source organism: Corticium candelabrum (assembly GCF_963422355.1). Classification (NCBI taxonomy): domain Eukaryota; kingdom Metazoa; phylum Porifera; class Homoscleromorpha; order Homosclerophorida; family Plakinidae; genus Corticium; species Corticium candelabrum. The sequence goes on along the minus strand of NC_085087.1, from coordinate 5,296,787 downwards.
GGGTTTTTGGCTAATCAAGAGCTCGAATTTCACTACTTCGCCTTCCCACCTTTCTTGAATCAATCATTTATTGTTCAGCTGAAACGTGAGTGAGCATCATGGAAAGACGTCATGAAAGAAATGTGCGACTAAAATAATTATTTCTATATTTGTTACTTCTAATTAGGACAGAACATCGGATAATTGAATGCCCGAATCGAATAACTGAACGCCCAATTCGGATAATTGCTTGCCTGAATCGGGTAACTGATTGCCTGAATCGGATAATTGACCGCAAAATGCTATAGTTGTCTTCAATGTTTCGTTCACGCTTCAATTGTCTCACTCGTTTACTAAGATAATCGCGTAACAATGATCGCATAGTCACGTGACAATGGTTGCGTAGCAATAATTTCTATCAAAGCAACGCGCGGAAACTCAAAAAACAGACTTTTCTCTTCTTTTAGCTTTTATTTTTCATTCCGTTTGTCACGAATCAGTCTTCTTTTCTCTTTAGTCGCGTAAGAGAGCAAAATCGAGAGTCGTTTGACTCTCCTCGCCAAGAAATCACAATTGAGTCGACCCCTCAAAAGAGGTCCCATGCTTCAATTTTTAGCGCATATGTTACGGAGTCAAAATGCATTCATCTGGCATCGTCGTTTTGTCGATTTGTCTTTCTGTTTTGCCGTAAATCCGCATGACAAGTGCTGACGCACGTATATATATATAAATATATAAATATATAATATAATATATCTCGAGCTCAATTGACATGACAAGAGAGAGGCTCGCTTCGCTCGCCAATTAATTAATTTTGTCACACTGTCGATGTTCTCAAACGAAAACTGGCACAAGGCTTTCCTTATACTCCTATATTTACTTCTACGTTTTTGAAGAAGGCAGAACTGTAAGTGTCTTTCATGCAATCTGTGCGTCAAATAGCGGTAGCAGATCACGAACTTTCTTGAAGAAAGAGACATGCTTTTTTCATTGAAAGAGCACACAAACACATACACAAACACACTCGCACACACACACACACACACACACACACACACACACACACACACACACACACAAATACACACAAAAAATACACATGCACGCACAACCAAATTCAGTTTTCCTATGGTTTGACACATGATTACTACTACGTTGTAGCTCAAAGACCAGTTTTTGTGTATTTTGTTGACAGTACAATAAAGCAAATGCATTGTGTCTTTGTAACCGTTATCAACGTTGCAGCTAGAGTCGACAATCAAAAAATCTAAAAATGTTATGCAAAAATTAGAAATAAATGCTTGAAACTGAAACCAACTAAACAGCCACTAGTTAATGTATGAAGAATGTTAAACTGTTGATGGAACATTTGCGTTTCTCAGTCTCTTCAGTGTTTCTGTTCGTCGTTTCTGGGCGGTGGTTGCTCAGAATTCATTTCAGAATATACGACACTTGGTTTTGCTAGTAGCTGTTGGATCAACCCAGAAAAACTCGTTTCTAACTCTGCATACTGAACATCACTCGTCTAGGATTTAAGATAGTAACAAAGCATGATACATGTATATAGTCAAATTACTTAGGTCCATACATAATTTAAGTCAATCAATTAAAAAATAAAGTAAACTACATAAATTTAAGATATTTAAATTAACTATTAAACGACTAAATAGTAATGTGTAATAGTTCAATTAAAGTACCTTTGGTGGAGATTTTTCTTTGGTTGTTTTCTTGGCCATGTCTACTGTAGCATAAAGTGTAGTAACTTGAAAAGATCCGCCTTCTTCTGCTGTTTTGAATGTCCCCTTTTTATTTTTCGCGTCTTGGTTGAATTCTACCCGAGATTCAACCAACGTCGCATTGTTGACGTCATCCACTTCGTCGGTCTTCCGACACGAAATGACGTCATAGAACGGGATAGGAATCTGTGGATTCGAAGTTTCCCGAGGTCCAGAGCCGTTGGAACAACTTGGTACAGCGTAATGCTCCACTGGGTTTACTGTAGAGGTTGTTTGCATACTTGTCTCTTCGTTTTGAGGCAAATCCTAAATTCAGTATTTTTAATATTTGCGCTAGTTAATTAATAAACAAATTCGACGATACCTGGTTTGTTGATTTTCTATCATCGTCAGTGGGTGCAGCTGCCTGGTTGTCTGGGTGTAGCGGTTCACCCGAAGTAGCTGGATGCGTTTCAACGACGTTAGAAAGAAAAGTCGAGAGTTTGGATTGTTCAGCAGATTCTTCTTCGAGAGGAGTCGATAACACGTCGTTTGCCTTGGGACCTTGCTTGGACGGCAAAAACGTCATTGAATCGGATGGGGTACCGTCGACGTTCACATCTACCCCAAACTTTGTTTCTGCAGTATTGCTATATGCAGATACTGCTGTATTACTATATATACAGAGACATTAAAGAGACAAATGAAAGATAAATAAGAGTGATAAATGCAAATTTTAGGTGGAGAGTAACGCGAGCTAAGTTAGCATAGCTCTTCGTGTAAAACTAATATTACAACGCACGTTTATATGATTACATTACAGAAGCATTTTGATGAGTTGTTTAATTAACATACTCGTACACTTATCAAAAACAACAGTCTTTTGGTTGGAAGTTGGCATATATGTCTCTCAATACCGGAACACATTGATTTCAGTATCTTAGTCTGAATGGTCATAGCTTGTAAATTGCCCTTTTTGCTATTAGATCGCAACACATACAATAAAATGTAATAATTATTTAATTAGCTAGATCAAAACAATAAGTAGACTCTACTAGAGTGTATACAGTACATACAGTAACATGTAAAAAGATAAATTTACTAGAAATATACCAAGTTGTCTTTCGTAGTTTGTTACTCTGAACTAGATTCATTACGTATAATTTCATTACACTAAGGCAGTTACATGCCAGATAGCCTTACAAATTTAAAACCTAAAAAACCATAAACTGCAAACATTTATTAAAATTTGAATTGTTTTTTAATTTTATGTGTCTGCAGGACGATCTTAGAAAAATGCACTTTACCTGTTTGTGTAAATGGGTTCAGTTGTTTGAAGGTCTGAGTTCAATTCTCTTTTGCGAGCTGCAACGTAAAAGATTATGTTTTAGTTCTACAGGTCTCAGGTAGTTCAATTTCACCTGATTTTCGTTTGCAGCAAACAATAATGATGACGATCACGACGATCAAAACTAGTGCACCAACGCTTGCTGCAGCAATAATGTATATAGGAATTCCTGTTGATACATAGTATACAATAATTAATTAAAATTTTTATTAGTACGCTGCAATATTAGAACCTTGAGAGCTAGAATCTTTCTGAGGTGGAGGAGACGCTCCTGTGTTAAAAATATGCGTTATACAGGATAGAGTTTTGTAATATATTGTTACATGTTACCTCTGGACATTGGTTGGGTAGGTAACTTACGATATTCTGTAGTTAGACTCAATCTCTGTTGGTAAGTTGTCGACTGACTTGATTTTTGTTGATTTGCTTTAGTTGAACTTGTTTGCCTAGCTGATGTAGTTGAACTTGCTTGCATGAGAGGACTTGTTGGTTTATCTGATGTAGTTGGACTTGTTCGTTTGATCGATGTAGGGCTTCCTATTTGTTTATCTGATGTAGTTGGACTTGTTCGTTTGATCGATGTAGGGCTTCCTATTTGTTTATCTGATGTAGTTGGACTTGTTGTAAGGTAGTCTGTCGAATCAGTGGTGGGTTTCAAAGAAACAGACTGATTTTGAGTGACGGACGAAAATCTAAACAAAAATATTTGTTCCTAAGAAAGCTAGAGTACAATAATTATATGATGGAGTCTAAATTTGTTACAGCTATCCAAGAAACGTAGGATGTTTGTGTATACAACAAATAGCAGCAAAAGACGCAATGATGACTACAATTTTTATCCAAAATATCTCTGCAGTAAGTTTTAGTAATTTTTATTTTTGCTGCATTTCTCTAAATAAAATTCTCATCGGTCTGTTTGTCTGTCCAGGGGTGTAGCGTGAACTCTAGAAATGGGGGCTAAACTTCGCGATGCTACTGAACACGCCTTCTCTTATAAAAACGCCCACTTTTATTGGCTTCTACTCTTGAAATCAGTGGCAGATCCAGACTGGGAAAATGTGAGGTTTAGATACACAGCTTTGGTCCTCGTACGTACTTACAGTCTACAATTTTACGGCCACACTTTCAATTGATGGGGCTATAGCCCGATATTATGGCGCGTGATGCGTGCCAAAATAGGAATAATCGCTCATCAGGGGTGGAGATTTGTGCATCAGAGGTGGAGGTTTGTGCATTAGAGGTGGGGGTTTGTGCATCAGAGGTAGGGTTTTGTGCATCAGGGGTGTAGGTTTTGTGCATCAGGGGTAGGAGTTTTGTGCATCAGGGGTAGCGGTTTTGTGCATCAGGGGTAGGGGTTTTGTGCATCAGGGGTAGGCGTTTGTTGCATCAGGGATAGGTGTTTTGTGCATCAGGGGTAGGGGTTTTGTGCATCAGAGGTAGGGGTTTTGAGCATTGAGGATAGGGGTTTTGTGCATCGGGGTGGGGGTTTTGTGCATCGGGGACAGGGGTTTTGTGCATCAGAGGTAGGGGTTTTGTCGGATTGGCTTTGATAGTTTCATGCCAAATTTCCGGCATTATAAACGATATACGGGCACCTGTATGTAATACGCAAATTTTTTTAGCTGAAGCGAGTTAGCTAGAGGTAGTGCTACAGCAGCTACAGTATTGTACTTGTCGATGGATCTGCAAGAGCGCATTAGGACGGATGCTTCTGAAACTGGTCAATCGAGCGGTCGGTCGCGATCGACAGAATTGCATGCGGTCTGCAAGGTTGCTAGTAGCTCGATCGCGCAATTTGTGCGAATACCACCAAAACTTTCCAAACTGTTTGTTTTTCGAACTAGTTCTAGCAGCGGTGGAAAACGTCGCCAATCTTCATCTTCATTTCGCGACAAATTGCGCAAGAAGGGGGACGGACGAATATCGGATGGACGCACTGCTTTGTTTGCTTGGCTGACAAATTTAGGCAGTACGTACCTTCTGGGATTTGCCGATGATCGTTGTAAAAAGCGGGCTTGGTAGAACGAAGGCTGACTTTTCCCTCTGAGGGGGACTGCCAGGAAGTGCACGACAAAATAGTTTCCGCTTTTCTCACACTTTGTGAGACAGGCTACGAATTGCTGAAAGTGGCGAGTGCTTGGGGCAGAGAACTTGTAGCGATGGATTGTGTTGCATGTGGATTCACTGTAGCGTACTTGAAGGCCTACCTTGGACACGCCAGATGCTACATCAGACCGGTGTTGAAAAAAAGAACATTGTTCTGGATGAATCTTCAACTAGAGAGGTTCAGTAGTGCTAAACGTACACAAAATCAGCTATGGATTGAAGGCCTCACCAGTATGGCAAATTCCAGTCATAGAGTGGCAGTGGAAACATTTCAGGAAGATGTTAGTAGACAGTATAATATGCTCCCTTGCAATGTAATTACTCTACTTTGTTCTTTCTCTCTTGCAAATTAAAGGTTGTCACTGACGATTATGGGATTGACTGGAATGGCCCAGTACCACACCAAGACGACCATAATATCAAAATTCCTGAAACGTTATGTCCACTTTTGCCAGACCAAAAAATTACGCTTATTGAGACTATTGACTCACTAAGTGACAGTGACTGTTTTGGAATGGACATTTATTTGCTGACAATAAACCTTGTTACAACTTGCCTAAGTACATAGTTAATTAAAGTTAGTCAAGGCAATACTTGTTATCTATAGATGTTGTGTGTACAGTGCACAAGCTATAATTTCACGAGCTACGAAATATATACAATGATACTAGACTATGGAGTGATTTTGTGGACTAGGCATATGTACGTACTGGTGTGCATGTTTCACAGGCTGTTACACTTGCAATTGTTCAAATATTTGTGCTCAACCTGTAATTCTAGCATAGTCAAGCTAGAGGTACACTGATTTTCTTTATGCGTTAAACACCCTAGATAAAGCTACCTCTAAAATAATTAACAGAGAAAACCCCCTGATGCACAAAACCCCTACCCCTGATGCGCGATTATTCCTATTTTGGCACGTATCACACGCCATACGATCTAGCCTTTACGCCACGCTACGCCTCTGTCTGTCTGTAACTGCCTAGCAACAACAGCTCAAAGTTTGCATGACGAAATGTGAGTGCAAGCACTATCGAGGTCGACAGTGATGATGCCTTTCAGAGTTCTCTTGGGAAGACGTTAGTTCTTGCTGATCGAATTTTAGCCCGCCGTCACTTGCGCTCGAAATTTTTTAGAACGGCTCATTGAATTTACACAAAGTTTAAATGGCCGTTTCTAACCTCGGACAGTAAATGGAGCGAGTCGCTTCCTATCGGGAACGAGCAAGATATATTTACTATATCCGGGTTCTAAGAAATGCTAATATCATAGCTAAGGGAACAAATTATTCGGGAGTTTGTGTTGTCTCAGTCTATTTCGTGTAACAAAACGGCCAGATCACCACGCGGGAATTTGCATTAATTTTAATTAATTAAACGTGTATTCTGCTCTATTTGCCGGGGCAATTAGACTTGGGCCCCTCTGCTAGTCTTCTTGTACCATCAGTCTACACTATTACTGTAGACATATTTATTTATCAGGTCTAATATAATTTTAAATAATTAAGTGATCTTTTTACACACAAGATACGATCTTACCTGCACGAAATAGCACTTCCTGTATTAACAAGCTGCTGAGGATCTAATGCGAAACTTTCAAGAGCTGAACAAGTCGTAAAATTGCAACGAGAAATATCTACATAGAATGGACAACAAATTTATAATTTTGTTTAAAATATTGTTCATACTTACCATTTATGAAACTGATGGATGCATTTGCAGTAGTACTTCCAAAACAATTGGATGCAGTAATGAAGACAGTTAGAATGTTTATAACGTTAGGTTTGTCAAATGTAGAACAAAACTGAGTTTGATTTTTAGCTGCCATACTGACGTCTTCTTGGGTCTGTATTGTAGTAGAAGGAGGCGGAATGCCAGTGATATTGACGCACACAGAAATGCTAGTGTCACAAATGGTTGTGTTTACTTGCTCAACAGCAGGAAAGTCTAAATGTGAACATATTGTAGATATTTTACTTCTGAAATGTACATCAGTGCAGTAATGCTTACCGCCAGTGTTAATTGTAACATGCACCCCTCGACGTTTAGTCTCATTATTTACAACTTGAATGATATCGATTTGAATTCCGTTGTAACTCGAGTTTTGTAGAAGTACACTAACATTCGTTTTGATTGTTTCGATAATTCCTTTTGTACGCAGTACATGAAATTTTTCATGTTCTAATTTAGAATTTCCCTCGTAGACACCCCATCTAAATGACTCTGATTGGTTGCCCGCCAATGGAATAGTTAGATTAACGCGTCTTTCTAGGAGCTGGTAGATTGTAAAAGCTGGAGAGTCGATATTGTAATTGTGAGGTCCTACACCTACAGACAATGTCATTTCATGATGTCAATTGGACAAAGCAATATGACAAACTTGCATTGATTTACCGCATATGTATTCTTGCTCAGTTACTGCATACTTGATGATTGCTCCGAGTAACAGACAGACTATAAGCGATGATCTCATACTACTGACAAGTATGCAGGTCCCCTTTCCTTGGCTCCGTGATTACCACTCTCTCTTCTTTCTGGGTTTGGCGTTTGAAATGCCGACACAGTGTCTTCAACTGAATGATCAAAGGTCTTTTGCTGCAACTGGTGGTGGCCTGATGTATTGTGTTCACTCCTACTTCCGCGTGGTGTGACGAATGTACGTGTCATCAACAGCAAGTGCGAAACTCGTTATCCTTACGCTCTACTGCATAGACAACATGTATTTGTCAACTAAATTGGTTATAGCCATGTTGATACCTGATATTTTATCTACATATTTTGAGACAATTGTATTTATTCCCTGTCTATCTTGTAGATCTCCAACATCGGCTTGCATGCAACGTTTAGCTAGTAAACAACAATGCAAGCTGCAGTAATTATTTATATCAGCAACCATAGAGAAACTTTGAAGTCAATAAAATTATGAGCTCGTAACAACCTTACAAACACAACACGCATGCGTAGACTGAGGCGCAGTTGAAACAACATAATTTGTAAAATTTAGTTAATTTTTGGTACATTTGTATTGTACGTGTATATATAATGTTTGTTTATAACATTATTGACTTTCGTTTTCAGCAAATCACGAGCGCATTCGCTCATCCATGCAAAAGTTTTTATTAAGCACTGAGTAGCACAGTGGCTAGATGCATGCTGAAGTCTAGCGCATTAAGTAGTTCCGTAAGCTGAATTGTTCTGCATTGCCGTCTCGTATACATCGTCGTGTTCGTCATGATCGGTTGGCACTCCTTCCTCGCGAGCTGCACGCGCGCTGGGAAATTCGAATTCAGCACTTTCGTAGACCTCGTTTGCAGTGTCGTGTACAGATTGTAATTCTACATTTGATAAATCGATTCTAGAAGCAGATCATTAGACATATCACTTTTAGAAAAAATCTAACGAAAATACACGTATATTGCTATAAACAGATACTGCGGTTTTGCTATATATATATATATATATATATATATATATATATATATATATTTGCTATATACATACTACTCGCACAATTATCAAGCACAACAATCTGTTGATCCAAAGTGAGGATTATGTCTCTCACTAAGTCAGTATCAATTTCCAGTATCTCAGTCTGAATGTAATAGATTGTAAATTATCCTTTTTGCTATTAGACAGCAAGACATACCATAAAATGCAATATTAATTTAATTAGCTAGATCGAAACCATAAGTGGACACTATTTAAATATAATGTATACAGTAGCTTACAGTAATATGTAAATAGAGATACATTTACTAGAGATACCAAATTGTCTTTCGTAATTTGTTATCCTAATCTAGGTTCATTACGTATAATTATTTTAGACTAAGGCACGTTACGTGCCTGATAGCATTACAGTTTTTAAGACCAATTAACTGCAAACATTTATTAAAATTTCAATTATTTTTTAAATGCATGTGTGTGCATGACAATCTTAGAAAACGCACCTTACCTGTTTGCATAAATGTGTTCAGTTGTTTGAAGGTCTGAGTTTAGTGTTCTTTTGTGAGCTGTCAAATACGATCATGTTTTAGAGGTACAGGTCTCTAGTTAACATAGTTCAATATTTCACCTGACTTTCGTTTGCAGCAAACAATCATGATGACGATCACGACCATCAAAACTAGTGTACCAACACATGATGCAGCAATAATGTATACAGGAATTCCTATTGATACATACATACATACATACGTACATACATACATACATACATACATACATACATACATACATATATATATATATATATATATATATATATATATATATATATATATAGTATACAATATTTAGGATTTTGTTAACAGTACGCTGCAAGATTAGAACCTTGAGAGCTAGAATCTTTCTGAGGTTTAGGAGACGTTCCTGTGTTAAAAATACGCGTTACACAAGATAGAGTTTTTGTGATATTAGTATGATGTAATATTGTTACATGTCACCTGTTGCTACTGGATGAGTTGCCAACTTACGATATTCTGTAGTTAGCCTCAGTCTCTGTTGGTAAGTTGTGGACTGACTTAATTTTTGTTGAGTTGCTCTAGTTGGACTTGTTTGTTTATCTGATATAATTGGGCTTGTTTGTCTGTTCGATGTAGGAGGACTTGTTTGCTTATCTGATGCAGTTGGACTTGTTTGTTTGATCGATGTTGGAGTACTTGTTTGTTTATCTGACGTAGATGGACTTGTTGTAAGGTATTCTGTCGAATCAATGACGGTTCTCGAAGAAACAAACTGATTTTGAGTGACGGACGTAAAGCTAAACAAAACATTTGTTTCTAGGAATACTAGAGCACATTAAACGAAAGTCTAAATTTGTTACAGCTCTCCATAAAACCTAGGATGTTTGCGCGTCAACAACAAATAGCAGCAAAAAGGCGCAATGATGACTACATTTTCTATCCAAAATTTCTCTGCAGTAAGTTTCAGTAATTTTTGTTTAAGCTGCATCTCTCTCTATGTAACAGTCTGATCTGTCAGTCTGTCTGTCTGTAACATCAATCAGGCCCAAACTACCAAACAACAACAGCTCAAAGTTTGCATGATACACGCCGAATTGATCGAGGTCGACAGTGAAGGTGTTGCTTTCTTTCAGAGTTCTCTTGGGACGGCGCTATTTCTTGCCGATCGAACCGCGGCCACTTGCGCTCATAGGATCTTCATCAAGTTTGAAATGTCTTCGGACAGTATAAATAGAGCGAATCGCTTGTTACTGGGAACGTCTATAGTTATGAACAAGATATTTATACTATATCCGGGTTCTAAGAAATACGAATATCATAGCTAAGGGAACAAATTATTCGGGAGTTTGTGTTGTCTCCGCCTATTTCTTGTTACAAAACGGGCAGATCACCACGCGAGAATTTGTATTAATTTTAAATAATTAAACGTGTATCCTGCTCTATTTGCCGGGGCAATTAGACTTGGGCCCCTCTGCTAGTCTTCTTGTACCATCAGTCTACACTATTACTGTAGACATATTTATTTATCAGGTCTAATATAATTTTAAATAATTAAGTGATCTTTTTACACACAAGATACGATCTTACCTGCACGAAATAGCACTTCCTGTATTAACAAGCTGCTGAGGAAACTTTCAAGAGCTGAACAAGTCGTAAAATTGCAACGAAAAATATCTACATAGAATGGACAGCAAATGTTTTTATAATTTTGTTTAAAATATTTCTTATACTTACCATTTATGAAACTGATGGACGCATTTGCAGTAGTACTTCCAAAACAATTGGATGCAGTAATGAAGACAGTTAGAATGTTTGTAACGTTAGGTTTGTCAAATGTAGAACAAAACTGAGTTTGATTTTTAGCTGCCATACTGACATCTTCTTGGGTCTGTATTATAGTAGAAGGAGGCGGAATGCCAGTGATATTGACGCACACAGAAATGCTAGTGTCACAAATGGTTGTGTTTACTTGGTCAACAGCAGGAAAGTCTAAATGTGAACATATTGTAGATATTTTACTTCTGAAATGTACATCAGTGCAGTAATGCTTACCGCCAGTGTTAATTGTAACACGTTTGCCTCGATGTTTAGTCTCAGTTTTATTTACAACTTGAGTGCTATCGATTTGAATTCCGTTGTAACTCGAGTTTTGTAGAAGTACACTAGCATTCAATTTGATTGTTTGTATAATTCCTTTTCTACGCAGAACTTGAAATGTTCTAAATTCTAATTTAGAATTTCCTTTGTAGAAACCCCATCTAAATGAGTCTGATTGGTCGCCCGCCAATGGAATAGTTAGATTAACGCGTCTTTCGAGAAGCTGGTAGATTGTAAAAGCTGGAGAGTAGATATTGTAATTGTGAGGTCCTACGCCTACAGACAATGTCAATACGTTTCGTGATGTCAATTGGACAAAGCAATGCGACAAACTTGCATTGATTTACCGCATATGTATTCTTGCTCAGTTACTGCATACTTGATGACTGCTTCGAGTAACAGACAGACTATAAGCGATGATCTCATACTACTGACAAGTATGCAGGTCCCCTTTCGTAGGCTCAGTGATTACCACTCTCTCTTCTTTCTGGGTTTGTCGTCCGAAATGCCGTCACAGTATCTTCAACTGAATAATCAAAGGTCTTTTGCTGCAACTGGTGGTGGCCTGATGTATTGTGTTCACTCCTACTTCCGCGTGGTGTGACGAATGTACGTGTCATCAACAGCAAGTGCGGAATACGTTATCCTTACGCTCTACTGCATAGACAACATGTATTCGTTAACTAAATTGGTTGTAGACATGTTGATACCTGATATTTCATCTACATCTTTTGAGAAAACTTTATTTGTTTTCTGTTTAGCTTGTAGATCTCCAATATCGGCTTGCATGCAACGTTTAGCTAGTAAACAACAATGCAAACTGCAGTAATTATTTATATCAGCAACCACAGAGAAACGTTGAAGTCGATATAATTATGAGACCGTAACAACCTTACAAACACAACACGCATGCGTAGACGCACGCGCAGTTGGAACGTACATAATTTGTAAAATTTAGTTAGTTTTTGTACATGTGTATTGTACGTGTATATATAATGTTTGTTTACAACATTATTGACTTTCGTTTTCAGCAATTCACAAACGCATTCGCTCATCCATGCAAAAAATTTAATCACTGAGTAGCACATTGGCTAGATGCATGCTGAAGTCTATCACATCAATTAGTTCCGTAAAATGTATTGGTCTGCATTGCCGTCTCGTATACATTGTCGTATTCGTCATGATCAGCTGTCACTTCTTCCTCGCGAGCTGCACGTGCGTTGGGAAATTCAAATTCAGCACTTTCGTAGACCTCGTTTGCAGTGTCGCGTACAGATTGTAATTCTACATTTAATAAATCGACTCTATAAGCAGATCATTAGACATACCAATTTTAGAAAAATTCTAACAAAAATACACATGTATTGTTATAAGCAGATACTGCGGTTTTGATATATATATATATATATATATATATATATATATATATATATATATATATATATATATATATATACATTATACGGATACCAATATGGGTGGTAAATGCAAATTTTAAGGGGACAGTAATGCTCGCTAAATAGGCCTAACACTTTATGTAGAACTAATATTATGACGCACGTTTATATAACAAAATTAATAAAGAATTTGATAAGTTGTTTAATTAATTAACATACTACTCGCATAGTTATCTAGCACAACAATCTGAATGATGAAAGTAAATTAGCATACATTTCTCTCAGAATCAATTTCCAATATTTCAGTCTCAATGCCATAGCTTGTAAATTGTCTTTTTTGCTAATAGATTGCAACACGTATATCATAATATAATTTTTTATTTAATTAGCTAGGTCAAAGCCAAAAGTAAGCACTATTCTAATAAATTGTATACAGTAGCATACAGTAATATCTAAACTAAGATACATTTACTAGAGATACCAAGTTGTCTTTCGTAATTTGTTACCCTGGTCTAGGTCTATTACGTATAATTAGTTTACACTAAGGCATGTTACTTGCCAGATACCTTTACAAATTTAATTAAAACAAATTAACTGCAAACATTTATTAAAGTTTACATTATTGTTTAATGCATACGTGTGTGCATGACGATCTTAGAAAACGCACTTTACCTGTTTGCATAAATGTGTTCAGTTGTTTGAAGATCTGAGTTTAGTATTCTTTCGCGAGCTGCAAAATACGGTCATGTTTTAGCGCTACAGGTCTCTAGTTAACATAGTTCAATTTCACCTGATTTTCGTTTCCAGCAAACAATAATGATGACGATCACGACGATCAAAACTAGTGTACTAACGCATGCTGCAGCAATAATTTATACAGGAATTCCTGTTGATGTATACAATATTTATGATTTTGTTAACAGTACGCTGCAAGATTATAATCTTGAGAGCTAGAATCTTTCTGAGATGAAAGAGACGTTCCTGTGTCAAAAATTAGCGTTACACTGGATTGAGTTTTTGTGATATTAGATGATGTAATATTGTTACATGTTACGTGTTGCTACTGGACGAGTATCTAACTTACCATATTCTGTAGTTTGACTCACTCTCTGTTGGTAAGTTGTCGACTGACTTACTTTTTGGTGATTTGCTCTAGTTGGACTTGTTTGTTTATGTGATGTAGTTGAACTAGCTTGCATGTTTGACGTAGAAGAACTTGTTGGTCTGTCTGATGTAGTTGGACTTTTTTGTCTGTTGGATGTAGGAGGACTTGTTTTTCTATTTGATGTAGTTGGACTTGTTTGCTTGTTCGATGTATCTGTAGGGTATTCTGTCAAATCAGCGGTGAGTCTCGAAAAAACAAACTGATTTTGAGTGACGGACGTAAAGCTATACAAAATGTTTGTTCCTAGGAATGCTAAAGCACAATAAACAAAAGTCTAAATTTGTTACTGCTTTCCATAAAACCTAGGATGTTTGCGCGTCTCTAAAAAATAGCAGCAAAAATACGCAAATGATGATTACATTTTCTATCCAAAATTTCTCTGCAGTAAGTTTCAGTAATTTTTGTTTATGCTGCAACTCTCTCTATTTAAAAGTCTGATCTGTCTGTCCGTCTGTCTGTAACGTCAATCACGCCAAACTACGGAACAACAAAGCTCAAAGTTTGCATGATGCACGCCGAATTGATCGAGGTCGACAGTTAAGGTGTCGCTGTCTTTCAGAGTTCTCTTGGGATGGCGCTCTTACTTGCCGATCGAACCCACAGCCACTTGCGCTCAAATTTCTTCTAGAACGGCGCATTGGAAAGTTTAAATTGCAGTATAAACGGAACGAATCGCTTCTTACCGGGGACGGCTATAGTTATGAGCAAGACATTTTCGACTATATCTGGGCTCTAAAAATACGAGTATCTTAAAGGAACAAATTATTCGGGAGTTTTTGTGTTGTCTCCGCCTATTTCGTATAACAGAATGGGCAGATCACCACACAAGTATTTGTGTTATAATTAATTAATTATACGTAAATCACGCTTTATTTGCCGGGCAATTAAACTCGGGCCCTTTGCTAGTCTTCTTGTACCATCAGTCTACACTAGTACTGTAGACTTATTTATTGTCAAGTCTAATGTAACTTTAAATTATTAAAGAGTAACTGCAACGCAAAAATCAAAGATTCTTTTATGTTGGAAATTGATAGTTCTAGTTGCATACATGACAGGAAAAATAGTTTCAGATTTTTAAGTTAAGTTTTCGCTGACATATAGCACGTCAAAGTTGCTTCCGGTTCTACAACTTTCGATAACGGGCGTGGTGTAGTGTGACGTCAGTGAGGGGAGACGCGTGTGCGCCTGTAAAAATGACTATATCTTCATATCCAAGGCAACGCTGCTAGGGTGGAGGCGACGGCAGCAACAGCGAGTCTTCTGAAGAGTCCCCTGGAGTTTTTACGTGATGCTAGCGTTCCGTCATTGCACGAATCGCAGGATGAAGAAGATCTACTGCTAGCAATTAATAAGTATACGTAGTGATTAGACCACACAAGTTTGAGTTCAGCGACAATGCCTTTGAAGCTTTGAGATCGCCTGCTGCTTTGGAAGCGGACGAGGAAGACGACAGGCTACCCGATAGGCTGTCATCATTGCAAGTAGAAGTAGGAGTTAGCAACGTTATCGATGCACATCCGGGTAAGTAAACAACATCCACAGGTTTCACATGCAGTTGTTGTGAGATGACGGATTCGTACTCGTGTGGAGCGCAGTGCGTGTGCTGTCAAAACATATTTGAGGTTGTCTCAAATAATGACACGATAATAATGTCGAATACTAGCAACAATAGTGGCACAGGGTACTGGTGAGTTCATGCAAAGGTCTAGTGCTGTGCGTGAGAAAGAGAACAAAATGAGTTGAAGTACGTACGTTGAATTTACGTTGACACAAGGTTTCACTTTACTGTACAGTATACTGTAACGCATACGACTGCATTTACTACACTTGATGATCAAGAGGCGAGTCATCTAAAGTCATCAAGAATCTGACCTCTCCTAGCCATTTGCAGCACTTTAGTCCTGCACGAGAGTCTTCCTTACCTTCCCGCTTCTCAATTACGGCTCTCCTTTTCTTTTGCAAAAGGTTTCAGAGTGCTGCGATCTTGAAGTGTGGAGGCAGGTAAATGGAAAATGGTGGCCTCAATTCGCTCTTCTACGACCCAGAATAGCTAAGCTCTTGAATAGACCTGGCTGTACGTATCTCGAAGCAATCAGGCTAAAAGTGGCTACTGCAGACTCCTGTCCACTCAGTAAGACGCTTTGTACTCAGTAGCAGTCGCCCGGACGACACAAACGTCTCTACAATTGTCGTCAATATTTTGCGATTCCCACTTTTTTCTTAGCTTGGGGGTCTTCGGAAATCGAAACGCGATTGCGTATGACTTGCGCGAATTGGTGCATTCTGCAGCCACACAACACAACCGCACCATTCTTTCGTCACACATTCCTTTGTTTATACTACATGCTAGCATGGAGTCTCCCCTCAGTGACTTCACACTACACCACCCTCGTTATAACGCGTTACCGGAAGTTCAAGAACCGTAAGCAACTTTGACGTGCTATATCTCAGCAAAGACTTAACTTAAAAATCTAAAACTATTTTTCCTGTAATTTATGCAGCTAGAACTATCAATTTCCAGCATAAAAGATTTTTGATTTTTGCGTTGCAGTTACCCTTCAAGTAATCTTTTCACACACAAAGATACGATCTTACCTGCACGAAATAGGACCTGCTGTACTAGCAAGCTGCTGAAGACCTAATATAAAACTTTCAACAGCTGAGCAAGTCGCAAAATTGCAACGAGAAATATCTACATAAAGTAAACAACAAATTTATTTATAAATTTGTTTAAAATATTGTTCATACTTACCATTTATAAAACTAATGGATGCAATTGCAGTAGTGCTTCCAAAACAATTGGATGCAGTAATGAAGACAGTTAGAATGATGATAACGTCAGGTTTGTTAAATGTAGAACAAAACTGAGTCTGATTCTTAGCTGCCCTACTGACATCTTCTTGGGTCTGTATTGTAGTAGAAGGAGGCGGAGTGCCAGTGATATTGATGCAAACAAAAATGTTATTGTCAGAAATGGTTGCGTTTACTAGGTTAACCGCAGGAAAGTCTAAATGTGAACATATTGTAGATAATTATTACTGAAATGTAAATAAGTGCAGTAATGCTTACCGCCAGTGTTAATTGTAACACGCTTGCCTCGACATCTAAGTCTCATGATTTACAACTTGAACGATATCGATTTGAATTCCTTTGTAACTCTAGTTTTGTAGAAGTACACTAGCATTCGATTTGATTGTTTCGAAAATTCCATTTCTACGCAGCATCTGAATTGTTCTAAATTCTAATATAGAATTTCCTTCGTAGAAAACCCATCTTTAGGACTCTGATTGGTTGCCCGCTAATGGAATAGTTAGATTAACGCGTCTTTCTAGAAGCTGGTAGATTGTAAATGCTGGAGGGTGGATATTGTAATTGTGAGGTCCTACACCTACAGACAACGTCAATACATTTCATGATGTCAAAGCATTGCGACAATTGATTTACCGCATATGTATTCTTGCTCAGTTACTGCATACTTGATGACTGCTCCGAGTAACAGACAGACTGTAAGCGATGTTCTCATACTACTGACAAATACGCAGGTCCCCTTTCTTAGGACACGTAATTAGCACTCTCTCTTCTTCCTGGATTTGGCGTCCGAAATACCGACGCAGTATCTTCAACTGAATGATCAAAGATCTTTTGCTGCAACTGGTGGTGGCCTGATCATAGTAGCCTCGCCCCAGACGCAGTGTGGATTGCAGCCCCGAATGCGCCGCCATCACCACTACGTCTGGTATGGTACCGCCCCTTGCGGTCAACGTTAATCATGTCCCTAGGGACATGACTAGTGTCAGTTACAAGTGTACTTTGTTGGCGTAGTAGTAGAAGCATTGCAGTAGAAGCATAAGACGCATTGCAGCTTCAACTGAGAACCTGTGTACGCGTTCAAAGGCGTATGATGCACTGCACTGCAAGTGCCATTTCTGATCTGCCATTTCCCCGCTACGCCTTCTAACGTAGCTGCAATCTCTTACTAACGCTTGACAGCGGCCTAAAATCGCAATATTGACAAGTACAAAGGCTAGAACAACGTCAAAGTTCAATCGAAAGCTCAGTTCCTAGCTAATAACATTGGTATGACACGCGCTGTGGAGTTTGATTTACATCCTTACTCCCGCCCAGTAAGGAGGTAACATACCAGACGTAGTGGTGATGGCGTCGCATCCGGAGCTGCAATCCACACTGCGTCTGGGCCGAGGCTATGATCATGGATTGTGTTCACACCTACTTCCGTGTTGTGTGACGAATGTGTCATCAACAGCAAGTGCGTAACTCGCTATCCTTACGCTCTACTGCATAGACAACATGTATTCGTCAACTAAATTGATTGTAGACATGTTGATACCTGATATTTCATCTACGTAATTTAATTTTTTTTATCTAATTGTTTTCTCTCTAGCTTGTAGATCTCCAACATCGGCTTGCATGCAACGTTTGGTTTTTAAACAAGAATGCAAACTGCAATTGTTATTTATATTCGCAACCACAAAGAAATTTTATGGTCAATACAATTATAAAATTGTAACACCCCTACAAACAACACGCATGCGTAGACACACGCGCAGTTGGAACGTAGATAAGTTGTAAAATTAAGTTAGTTCTTGGTACGTGTGTATTGTACATGTATATATATATATATATATATATATATATATATATATATATATATATATATATATATATATGATGTTTGCTTATAACACTATTGACTTCCGTTTTCAGCAAATCACGAGCGCATTCGCTCATCCGTGCAAAAGATTTTTGTCACTGAGAAGCACAGTGGCTAAATGGATGCTGAAGTATATGACATCAAGTAGTTCCGTAAGCTGTATTGTTCTGCATTGCCGTCTCGTATACATCGTCGTGTTCGTCATGATCAGCTGCCACTCTTTCCTCGCGAGCTGCACGTGTGTTGGGAAATTCGAATTCAGCACTTTCGTAGACCTCGTTCGCAGTGTCGTGTACAGATTGTAATTCAACATTTGATAAATAGACTCTATAAGCAGATCATTAGACATAACAATTTTTTTACAAATGTAACAAAAATACACGTGTATTGCTATTGACATATACAACGGTTTTGCTATACATACAGATACATTGAAGAGACAAATGAAAGATATAATATTGGTGGTAAATGCAAGTTTTAAGTGTAGAGTAACGCTCGCTTAGTAGGCACAGCACTTTATAAAAACTAGTATTATAGCGCATGGTTAGATGACCACATTACCAAATAATTTTGGTTAGTTGTTTAATTAATTTAATTAACATACTACTCGCACAGTTATCAAACACAACGATCTGTTGATAGAAAGTTGACATTTATGTCTCTCGGCATCAATTTCCAGTATCTCAGTCTAAATGTCATAACTTGTAAATTGTCCATTTTTGCTAATAGACAGTAACACATATACCATAAAATGTAATATGCATTTAATTAGCTAGATCAAAACAATAAGTAGACACTATTCTAATAAAATGTATACAGTAGCATACAGTAATAGGTAAATGAAAATACTTTTACTAGAGATAACAAGTTGTCTTTTTGTAATCTGTTACCTGATCTAGGTTCATTGCGAAACATTACTTTACACTAAGACACGATACGTGCCAGATAGCTTTCCACATTTAAGACCAATTAACTGCAGACATTTATTAATCTTTAAATTATTTTATAAATACACGTGTGTGCATGACGATGTTAGAAACCACACTTTACCTGTTTGCATAAATGTGTTCAGTCGTTTGAAGGTCCGATTCTAGTGTCCTTTTGTGAGCTGCAAAATATGATCATATTATAGTGCTACAGGTCTCTAGTTAATTAACTTAGTTCAATTTCACCTAATTTTCGTTTGCAGCAAACAATAATGATAATGATCACTACAATCAAAACTAGTGCACTAACACATGCTGCAGCAATATTGTATACAGGAATTCCTGTTGACACATATAAAGAGTATACAATATTTATGATTTTGTTAACAGTACGCTGCAAGATTAGAACCTTGAGAGGTAGAATCTTTCTGAGGTGGAGGAGATGTTTCTGTGTTAAATATATGCGTTACACAAAATAGAGGTTTTGTAATATATTGTTACATATTACCTCTTGCCATTGGATGAGTAGCTAACTTACGATATTTTGTAGTTAGACTCATTCTCTGTTGGGAAGTTGTTGACTGACTTATGTTTTGTTGATTTGCTTTAGTTGGACTTGTTTGTTTATCTGATGTAGTTGGACTTGTTTGTTTGTTCGATGTGGGAGAACTTGTTGGTCCATCTGATGTAGTTGGACTTGTTTGTCTGTTCGATGTAGGATGACTTGTTTGTTTATGTGATTTAGTGGAACTTGTTTGTTTGTTCGATGCAGGAGTAAGGTAGTCTGTCAAATCAGTGGTGGGTCTCGAAGAAACAGACTGATTTTGAGTGACGGATGTAAAGCTAAACAAAATATTTGTTGCTAGGAATGCTAAAGCACACTAAACAAAAGTCTAAATTTGTTACAGCTATCCATGAAGCCTAGAATGTTTTTGCGTATACAACAAATAGCAGCAAAAAGACGCAATGATGATTACATTTTCTATCCAAAATTTCTTTGCAGTAAGTTTCAGTAATTTTTGTTTATGCTGCATGTCTCTCTATGTAAAAGTCTGAACTGTCTGTCTCTGTCTGTCTGTCTGTAACATCAATCACGCCAAAACTACCAAACAACTGCAGTCTAAAGTTTGCATGATGAACGCCGAATTGAACGAGGTCGACAGTGAAAGTGTCGCTGTCTTTCAGAGTTCTCTTGGGACGGCGCTATTTTTTGCCGATCGAACCCACCTCCACTTGCGCTAAAATTTCTCTAGAACCGCGCATTGGATCTTCATCAAATTTGAAATGCCCTGGGACAGTATAAACGGAGCGAATCGCTTCTTACCGGGAACGTCTATCAGAGGCGCATCCAGGCATGGGCGCGAGGGTCGCGCGCCACCCCTTCAGGCAGACTAAGGCCTATGTCTCTAGACGCAGTATCATACTATGTTTACAGTAGGTGACTTAGCGTGAAAGGACAACGTAATTTAGTGTATGCGGTAAAGATAGGAGTTCACAAGATAGAACGTTCACAAGTCTTTGTCTCTTGATATAGATCGGGTTTTGCATCGATTTGCCACAACACATCTTAGGCGCATGCTACTAGTTAGTCCTCGGCAAGATCAGTTTGTGGACAATGGCTGTGATCTGTAGTCATTAACTAAGACTCGGAAGCATATCTAGAGAAGTCCAAAGAATACGTAGTTTCAATCTTTTGTAAGGCTTTTTGATTCTCTTTACACTGACAATCTCTGCATACGACGTTGATTTGCGCGTATTAATATGCCAATGTCATCTTTCAAAATCAGAAGCGGTGTGATCTCGTTGTTCGATCTTGCATTCAGTGATTGTGACTATAATTACGGTACATACTCTGTACATGCACATACACATTACATGTGCGTGCGCACGCATGTGTGTGTCATTTATTTCTGCATAAGATCCCCTTCTTAATTAATTAAGGGGTAACTGCAACGCAAAAATCAAAAATTCTTTTATGTTGTAAATTGATAGTTCTAGTTGCATACATGACAGGAAAATAGTTTTGGATTTTTAAGTTAAGGCTTCGCTGAGATATAACACGTCAAAGTTGCTTCCGGTTCTTCAACTTCCCATAACGGGCGTAGTGTAGTGTAACGTCACTGAGGGGAGACGAATGTGCGTCTGTATTGTCAGCGGCCTGTAAAAATGACTAAATCTTCATATCCAAGGCAACGCTGCTAGTTGGAGGTGACGGCAGCAACAGCGAGTCTTCTGAAGAGCCCTCTGGAGGTTTTTAGATGATGATAACGTTCCGTCATCGTATGAATCGCAGGATGAAGAAGATCTGCTGTTAGCCATTAATAAGTATACGTAGTGATTAGACCACACAATTTTGAGTTCAGTGACAATGCCTTTGAGGCTGTGAGATCGCCTGCTGCCTTGGAAGCGGACGAAGAAGAAGACAGGCTACCCGATAGCCTGTCATCATCGCAAGTAGAAGTAGAAGTTAGCAACGTTATCGATGCACATCCTGGTAAGTAAACAACATCCACAGGTTTCAGCTGTGGTCGTTGTGAGATGACGGATACGTACTCGTGTGGAGTGCGTGTGCTGTCAAAACGTATTTGAGATTGTTTCAAATAATGACACGATAATAACGTCGAATACTAGCAACAATAGTTCCAGAGTGCTGCGACCTTGAAGTGTGGAGGCAAGTAAATGGAAAATGGTGGCCTCAATTCGCTCTTCTACGACCCAGAATAGCTAAGCTCTTGAATAGACTTGGCTGTACGTATCTCGAAGTAATCTAGCTAAAAGTGGCTACTGCAGACTCCTGTCCACTCAGTAAAACGCTTTGTACTCAGTAGCAGTCACCCGGACGACACAAACTTCTCTGCAATTGTTCTCAGTATTTTGCGATTCCCACTTTTTTCTTAGCTTATGGATCTTCGGAAATCGAATCGCGATTGCGTATGACTTGCGCGAATTGGTGCATCCTGCAGCCACGCAACACCAAACCATTCTTCCCCACAAATTCCTTTAATTACAATACACGCTAGCGTGGAGTCTCCTCTCAGTGACGTCACACTACACTACGCTCGTTATCGGAAGTTCAAGAACCGGAAGCAACTTTGACGTGCTATATCTCAGCGAAGACTTAACTTAAAAATCTAAAACTATTTTTCCTGTCTTGTATGCAACCAGAACTATCAATTTCCAAAATAAAAGAATTTTTGATTTTTGCGTTGCAGTTACCATTTAAACAACTTTCTGACCACGCCCACAATTGATTTCACACCGTCGCGCACCCCCTTCAGTCAGCTCCTAGATCCGCCCCTGTCTATAGTTATGAGCAAGATATTTTTGACTATATTCAGGTTCTAAAAAATACGAATATCACAACTTAAAGGCTAAGGGAACAAATTATTCGGGAGTTTGTGGTGTCTCCCCCGTTTTCGTGTAACAAAACGGGAAGATCACCACATAGGTACAGTATTTGTGTTATAATTAATTAATTAAACGTATATCCTGCTCTTTTGCCGGGCAATTAAAACCAGGCCTCCTGTTGGTCTTCTTTACAATGAAGCATCAGTCTACACTAGTACTGTAGCCATATTTATTTATCAGGTCTAGTATAATTTTAACTAATTAAGTGATCTTTTAATTAACACACAAGATACGATCTTACTTGCACGAAATAGAACTTGCTGTACTAGCAAGCTGTTGAGGATCTAATGTGGAACTTTCAAGAGATAAACAAGTCGTAAAATTGCAACGAGAAATATCTACATGGAATAAACAACAAATATACTTATAATTTTGTTCAAAATATTGTTCATACTTACCATTTATAAAACTGATGGATGCATTTGCAGTAGTACTTCCAAAACAATTGGATGCAGTAATGAAGACAGTTAGAATGTTTGTATCGCTAGATTTGTCAAATGTAGAACAAAACTGAGTTTGATATTTAGCTTCCATACTGACGTCTTCTTGGGTCTGCATTGTAGTAAAAGGAGGCGGAGTGCCAGTAATATTGACGCACACAGAAGTGTTGTTGTCACAAATGGTTACGTTTACTAGGTCAACAGCAGGAAAGTCTATATGTGAACATATTGTAGATATTTACTACTGAAATGTAAATTATTGCAGTAATGCTTACCGCCAGTGTTAATTGTAACACGCTTGCCTCGACGTCTAATCTCATTATTTACAACTTGAATGCTATCGATTTGAATTCCGTTGTAGCTCGAGTTTTGTACAAGTACACTAAAATTCGACTTCATTGTTTCAAAAATTCCTTTTTTACGCAGGACTTGAATTGTTCTAAATTCAAATTTAGAATTTCCTTTGTAAACAGCCCATCTATATGACTCTGATTTGTTGCCCGCCAATGGAATAGTTAGATTAACGCGTCTCTCTAGAAGCTGGTAGATGGTAAATTTTGGAGAGTCGATGCTGTAATTGTGAGGCCCTACACCTACAGACACATTTTATGATGTCAAAGCAATGCGAGAAAATTGCATTGATATACCGCATATGTATTCTCGCTCAGTTAGTGCATACTTGATGACTGCTCCGAGTAACAGACAGACTATGTGCGATGACCTCATACTCTAAGTCCCCTTTCTTACGAGACTCGATTACCTCTCTCTCTTCCACTGGGTTTGACGTCGGAAATGCTCACACACAACGACGCAGTATCTTCAAATGTATGATCAAAGATTTATGGCTGCAAATGTTTGTGACCTGATGTATTGTGTTCACTCCTACTTCCGCGTGGTGTGACGAATGTGTCATCAACAGCTAGTGCGTACTCGTTAGCCTTACGCTTTACAGCCTAGACAACATGTATTCGTCAACTAACTTGCTTGTAAGACATGCTAATACTTGCTATTTCATTTGCATACTTTGAGAAAATTTTTGTTTGTTTTCTGTATACATTATCTGATAGACCTCCAGCATTGGCTTTCATGCAACGTTTAGCTAGTAAACTGCCATTGTTATTTATAGCAGCAGCCACAGAGAGACTTATAAGTCACTAAATAATGAGATCGTAAAAACAACCTTACAAACACAACACGCATGTGCAGACGCACGCTCAGTTGGAACTTATATTGTAAAATCTAGTTAGTTTTTGGCAGCCTCGTTCCCCAAACTCACATGACCTTGGCAGTGTCCGGTTCCCGTATAACACTTCCAGACCTCCCCGTGTAATACCGGAACCGGACACTGCCAAGCTCACGTGAGTATGAGAACAAGGTAGTGTGTGTTGTACGTGTATAGGCAGGCTGCCCTGGATTTTGTAGCATAGCGTTTGCCTAGAACATTATTGACTTCTGTTTTCAGCAAACGAGCGCATTCGCTCATCCATGCTAAAGTATTTTATCACTAATTAACTAAGTAGCGCGCGCTAGTCTGTCTGTAACATCAATCACGCCAAAACTACCAAACAACTGCAGTTCAAATTTTGCATGATGAACGCCGAATTGATCGAGGTCGACAGTGAAAGTGTCGTTGTTTTTCAGAGTTTTCTTGGGACGGCGCTATTTCTTGACGATCGAACCCACCTCCACTTGCGCTAAAATTTCTCTAGAACGGCGCATTGAATCTCCATCAAATTTGAAATGCCCTGGGACAGTATAAACGGAGCATTTCGCTTCTTACCGGGAAAGTCTATAGTTATGAGCAAGATATTTGTGACTATGTTCGGGTTCTAAAAAATACGAATATTACAAGTTAAAAGCTAAGGAAACAAATTATTCGGGAGTTTCTGTTGCCTCAGCCTATTTTGTGTAACAGAACGGGCAGATCACCACATAGGTACAGTGTTTGTGTTATAATTAATTAATAAACGTAAATCCTGATCTTTTGCCAGGCAATTAAACCCGGGCCTTTTGCTGGTCTTCTCTACAATGTAGCATCAGTCTACACTAGTACTGTAGACTTATTTATTTATCAGGTCTAACATAATTTTAATTAATTAAGTGATCTTTTAATTCACACAAGATACGATCTTACCTGCACGAAATAGAACTTGCTGTACTAGCAAGCTGTTGAGGATCTAATGTAGAACTTTCAAGAGATAAGCAAGTCGTAAAATTGCAACGAGAAATATCTACCTGGAATATACAACAAATTTATTTATAATTTTGTTCAAAATATTGTTCATACTTACCATTTATAAAACTGATGGATGCATTTGCAGTAGTACTTCCAAAACAATTGGATGCAGTAATAAAGACAGTTAGAATTTTTATAACACTAGGTTTGTCAAATGTAGAACAAAACTGAGTTTGATTTTTAGCTGTCATACTGACGTCTTCTTGGGTCTGTATTGTAGTAGAAGGAGGCGGATTGCCAGTGACATTGACGCACACAGAAATGTTATTGTCACAAATGGTTGCGTTTACCAGGTCAACAGCAGGAAAGTCTAAATGTGAACATATTGTAAATATTCACTTCTAAAGTGTAAATTAGTGCAGTAATGCTTACCGCCAGTGTTAATTGTAACACGCTTGCCTCGACGTCTAATCTTATCATTTACAACTTGAATTCTAACGATTTGAATTCCGTTGTAACTCGAGTTTTGTGGAAGTACGCTAGGAGTCCATTCGGTTGTTTGGAAAATTTCTTTTTTATGCAGCACTTTCAGTATTTCGAAGTCTAATTTAAAATTTCCTTCGTAGTAAACCCATTCATATGACTCTGATTGCTTGTCCGCCAATAAAATAGTTAGATTAACGCGTCTTTTTAGAAGCTGGTAGATGGTAACTTTTGGATAGTCGATGCTGTAATTGTGAGGCCCCACACCTACAGACACACTTTATGATGTCAAAGCAATGCGACAAAATTGCATTGATTTACCGCATATGTATTCTTGCTCAGTTACTGCTTACTTGATGACTGCTCCGAGTAACAGACAGACTATGTGCGATGATCTCATCCCAGCAAGTCCCCTTTCTTACGAGACGCGATTACCTCTCCTCTTTTACTGAGTTTGACGTCCGAAATGTGCACTCAACGACGCAGTATCTTTGAATGATCAAAGATTTATTGCTGCAACTGGTTGTGGCCTGATGTATTGTGTTCACTCCTACTTCCGCCTGGTGTGACGAATGTGTCATCAACAGCAAATGCGTACTCATCGTCCTTACGCTCTATTGCATACATACAACATGTATTCGCCAACTAACTTGCTTGTCAGACATGCTAATACTTGCTATTTCATTTGCATATTTTTAAATTTTTTATTTTTTTCAATACGTAATAGATCTCTAACATTGGACTGCATGCAACGTTTAACTAGTAAACAGCAATGCAAAGTGCAATTGTCAGCAATCACATGCAGGGAAGCTTCAGTCAATAAAAAGTATGAGATCGTAAACAACCTCACAAACACAACACGCATGCTTAGACGCACGTGCAGTTGAAAATGGATGTTGTACGTACATTGAAAAATTTAATTACTTTTTTGGTACGTATGTATTGCACGTGTCTGGAGGCACGCTGCCATAGTGTTACGTAGAACATTATTGACTTCTGTTTCCAGCAAATTTGTTTAGAACCACAATCACTGCATGGATACATATTTAGAACTAAAGAGCGAATTCGCTCATCCATGCAAAAGTTTTCTAGCATTGAGTAGCGTACGCTTGTCAGTGGCTGGACGCATGCTGAAGTATCTAGACGCATCAAGTAGTTTCATAAGCTGTATTGTTCTGCATTGCCGTCTCGTATACATCGTCGTGTTCGTCATGTTCAGCTGACACTCCTTTCTCGCGAGCTGCACGTGCGTCGGGAAATTCGAATTTAGCACTTTCGTACGTCTCTTCCGCAGTGTCGTGTACAGATTGTAATTCGACATTTGGTAAATCGACTCTATAAGCAGATCAGATGCTAGACATATCTAGCACTTTTAGAATAAATATCTGAAAAGAATTCTGTGCACGCACCTTCTTTTGATATTTTATCTTCTTTTTTTTGTTGCTATTGTCCATAAGAATAAACTTTTGACTTAAATGTTTTTGATATGATGTACAGGTCTTACCCTTTTTGGTAGAATTTTAGAATGATCCAAATGACAATTAATGTTATGGAAACAAAATTTGCTACTGCCATGATTATGAAAACTGGGAGTGGAAGTACTGCAGCAGATTGCAGATATTTAGACCACTAAAGCCAGAGCAACAAAAATAACAAGTACCTGAGCACGAATCATTACTAGGAGTAGTTGGAATGTGAAGTTTGTCCATATAAATGGCATTGCTTGGGGAAGTGGATGTCGTTGTCTTTGATTATCTAACAGACTTTGTTGTGGTCTTTTCCAAACCGTTTGAAACTTTGCTTAAATGATTATTGGCTTCTGTCTGAGATTGTATAGTTGCCGTTTGATGTACTGTGCTCTTCATTATAATGTTTGTAGCTTTGCTCACAAGAGTTTGCCTATTAGAAATATTTATATTATACTAGACAGATACAGAAGGTGTGTGTGTGCGTGTGTGTGTGTGTGTGTGTGTGTGTGTGTGTGTGTGTGTGTGTGTGTGTGTGTGTGTGTGTGTGTGTGTGTGTGTGTGTGTGTGTGTGTGTGTGTGTGTGTGTGTGTGTGTGTGTGTGTGTGTGTGTGTGTGTGTGTGTGTAAGAAACTTAAAGCAATACAGTCACGTTCAATAGATTATAGTTGCCAACATTCAGTGTTTGTGTCTAAGAGTATTTCAATTGAGATAACCCAATAGTTACGGTTTTAGATATAGCACTGTATAGCAAATGTTACATTATGAAACTTTACCAATGAATTAACATAACATTTTAATAAAACGTTTTTAATTAACTTAATTAACTTACTAATGAGGTCAATGCACCACACAATTGCTCATTTTTTAGCAATTTTATTGTGGAAATTTTGGTGCTAAAATGTCCAATGGGAAGTTTGTATGCAAGTCTTTTCGTGATTGGAACAAGAAAAGAAAAAAAATAAAAGAGCACGAGCAGTGCTTATACCATCATCAAGCCATTGAGCAAGCTGATAACTTCAAGCAAACCTTGAAGAATCCAGATACTACCATTACTGCACAGTCGGACACCCGCAGGGCGGTTAATGTTGCGCGTACTCATGCTGTCCTGAAGTCCATTGCTTCTGCTGTGTTGTACTGCGCCAGACAGTGCATTGCTTTACGTGGAGATGCAGAGAGTGTGGAATCACCTGAAAATCCAAGTAATTTTATTTCTTTGCTGAGGCTTCTCGCAGTGCACGAAGAAGAGTTATGAAGGCACCTGGAAATTCCTGCAATGCGATGCGCAACTTATCTTTCTCCTCAAACACAAAATGAGCTGATTAAAGTCATGGGAAAGAACATCCTCTTACAGGGAATAAAAGGTGATTTGACAGCTGTGCCCTTTTACGCCATTCTTGCTGACGAGGTAACTTCGCATAACGTTGAGCATCTTGCCATCTGCGCCAGGTTTGTTGAGGGAAGTACTAAAGAGGTCAGAGAAGAGTTTTAACGTTTTGAAGTTAGACAGAATTATCGGGGAGCGGATTGCAGATGGTGTCTTTGGCTTTCTGGAAGAGAATAACATACCACTTGCTACTATGCGTGGTCAAGGCTATGACGGCGCAAGCAATATGTCTTCAGATCAAGTGGCTGTCCAGGCCAGGATTAGACATAAAGCTTCTTTAGCCACCTACGTACACTGCAGTAGCCACTGCCTTAACCTTGTGATAAGCAAGTCACGTGCTCTTCCTAAAGTACGTCATGTGATCGATTGCGTTAAAAGATGAAGCCGTTTCTTTCTCAATAGTCCAAAGAGAAGTGGTGTTATAGAGATGATCATCAACCACAATGTGGTCAATGCAGAGAGGAGGAAACGGGGTTTAACCACTGATCGATCCGTGCAAGACGCAATGGGCTGAGCGTCATTCAGCTTATCAGCACTTCTACCAAGGGTACGCATTTGTGATTGAAGCTCTAGAGATGATAGCTTTTCGCTATCACTTGGAGAAATATGGGCTACGTATGCTGCCTGGTACTATGCAGGCCGCAATGAAGCGCAGCAGATTCTGGCCAGTGTTACTTCCTTTCAGTCTGTTGTGTTTGTGACGATATACCAGTACTTGACACACCTATCGGGCATTATATGGGAAAGCTGCAGAGCAAAGCTGTTGATATCGTGAAAGAGCATAACATGATATCTGAAATCGTGATAATCTACAACAGCGAGTGCGCAAACGTTGAAAGCAGCTTTTCTCAAATCAGCAAAGTTAGTTCAGACATGGCAGAAGTGTTGGAAGTACAATTGCCATTCATCGCATTGCAGCCAGGCAACAAAATCGCAGCAATATTCCAGCTGCTTCTTGTCAAGAGTATTTTCAGAGAAATGTTGCAATTCCCTTTCTTGATCATACTATTATTAGCATCAACCGGCAGTTCTCAAAGTCGGTAGTCACAGCCATTTCCTACTTGGTCTTGTACCAAGTATCATATGTTCGCAAGATGTCAACCTGGAGGAGGTGCTGATCAAGAACAGAGATGATCTGCCATCGCCTGAATTGATGGACGCGGAACTCAGGCGCTGGAGGAATAGGCATATTGCAATGCTCCATGAGAAGAGACTGCGCTCACCAGCAATATCTATCAAAGAATGTGACGCCACTGACTTCCCAAACATCTCAGTTCTTTTGACAATCGCCTGTATTATTCCTGTCACGTCGTGTGAATGTGAGAGAAGCGCCAGTGCTTTACGACGCCTAAACAACTATATGCACGCATCCATGGGTAAGGACAGATTGTCTCACCTTGCTCTCCTTCATATCCACTACGATGTACCAATAGATATTGACAACGTAGTCGATAATTATGCTCGCCTTCACCCTCGCAGACTCGAAATTGACTCGGTACTGTTACACTAATGTTTCTTGCTAACTTTAAGTCTTACATATACAATTATGAATACAGATACGTATTATTAGATAATGCCCGCGCAATTTCAAATAAAATTCTGCAAACAGCAAATTATGTGAACCAAGTATAAAAACGCAATTTCAACCATGTTTCCAAAGTGATGAATCCTCAAGAAAAATTAGCACAGTGAGTGATTACATTTAATTGACATACAGCTAACCAAACCACGTAGACGTTGTCGGCAAATGCGCCCCCCCCTTCTGTGACCATCCTACTGACCTGAACAAATTGTTACAGCGTAATGCTCCCCTGGGTTTACTGTAGAAGTTGTTTAAATACTTGTCTCTTTGATTTGAGGCAAATCCTAAATTAAGTATTTTTAATATTTGCGCCAGTTAATTAATAAACAAAATCGACGATACCTGGTTTACTGATTTTCTATCATCGTCAGTGGCTGCAGCTGCCTTGTTGTCTGGGTGTAGCGGTTCTCTCGGAGTAGCTGGATGCGTTTCAGCGACGTTAGAAAGAAAAGTCGAGAGTTTGGATTGTTCAGCAGATTCTTCTTCGAGAGGAGTCGATAATACGTCGTTTGCCTTGGGGCCTTGCTTGGTGGGAGAAAATGTCATTGAATCGGATGGGGTACAGTCGACGTTCACATCTACGCCAAACTTTGTTTCTGCAGTATTGCTATATACAGATACTGCGGTATTACAATATATACAGATACATTAAAGAGACAAATGAAAGGTAAATGACGGCGGTAAATACAAATTTTAAGTGGAGAGTAACGCGGGCTAATTTAACCTAGCACTTAATGTAAAACTAATATTATAACGTACGTTTATATGATTACATTACAAAATAATTTTGGTGAATTGTTTAATTAACATACTCGTATACTTATCAAACACAACAATCTCTTGATTGGAAGTTGGCATTTATGTCTCTCAGTACCGGAACACATCAATTTCACTATCTCATTCTGAAAGTCATACTGCTATTAGATCGCAACACATACACAATGACATGTAATAGTTATGTAATTAGCTAGATCTAAACCATAAGTAGACACTACTAGAGTGTATACAGTAGCATACAGTAATATGTAAATAGGGATACAGTATTATGTAAATAGAGATACATTTACTAGAGATACCAAGTTGTCTTTGTAGTTTATAACTCTGAACTAGGTTCATTACGTATAATTACATTACACTAAGGCAAGTTACATGCCAGATAGCCTTACTAATTTAAAACTTGAAAAACCGTAAACTGCAAAC
This sequence comes from Corticium candelabrum, assembly GCF_963422355.1. Lineage (NCBI taxonomy): Eukaryota > Metazoa > Porifera > Homoscleromorpha > Homosclerophorida > Plakinidae > Corticium > Corticium candelabrum. The sequence continues at coordinate 5,265,279 of NC_085087.1, read as the reverse complement.
ATTTATTAAAATCTTAATTATTTTTTAATTCATGTGTGTGCAGGACGATCTTAGAAAAAGCACTTTACCTGTTTGCGTAAATGTGTTTAGTTGTTTGAAGGTCTGACTTCAATTCTCTTTTGCGAGCTGCAACGTAAAAGATCATGTTTTAGTGATACAAGTAAAATGTAGCTCAATTTCACTTGGTTTTCGTTTGCAGCAAACAATAATGATGACGATCACTACGATCAAAACTAGTGCACCAACGCTTGCCGCAGCAATAATGTATATAGGAATTCCTGTGGATACATAGTATACAACAATTAAGTAAGAAATTTGTTATCTGTACGCTGCAAGATTAGAACCTTGAGAGCTAGAATCTTTCTGAGGTGGAGGAGACGTTCCTGTGTTAAAATATTCGTTACACAAGATAGAGAGTTTTTGTAATATATTGTTACATGTTACCTCTTGCCATTGGATGGGTAGCTAACTTACGATATTCTGTAGTTAGACTCACTCTCTGTTGGTAAGTTGTCGACTGACTTGATTTTTGTTGAGTTGCTCTAGTTGAATTTGTTTGTTTAGCTGATGTTGTTGAACTTGCTTGCATGGCAGAACTTGTTTGTTTATCTGATGTAGTTGGACTCTTTTGTTTGATGGATGTAGGAGTACCTGTTTGTTTATCTGGTGTAGTTGGACTTGTTTGTTTGATCGCTGTAGGATTACTTCTTTGTTTATCTGATGTAGTTGGACTTGTTTGTTTGATGGATGTAGGAGTACTTGTTTGTTTATCTGGTGTAGTTGGACTTGTTTGTTTGATCGCTGTAGGAGTACTTGTTTGTCTATCTGATGTTGTTGAACTTGTTTGTTTGATAGATGTAGGAGTACTTGTTTGTTTATCTAGTGTAGTTGGACGTGTTTGTTTGATGGATGTAGGAGTACTTGTTTGTTTATCTGGTGTAGTTGGACTTGTTTGTTTGATGGATGTAGGAGTACTTGTTTGTTTATCTAGTGTAGTTGGACGTGTTTGTTTGATGGATGTAGGAGTACTTGTTTGTTTATCTGGTGTAGTTGGACTTGTTTGTTTGATCGATTTAGGAGTACTTGTTTGTTTATTTGGTGTAGTTGGACTTGTTGTGAGGTTGTCTGTCGAATCAGTGGTGAGCCTTAAAGAAACAGACTAATTTTGAATGACGGACGTAAAACTAAACAAAATGTATGTTCCTAAGAAAGCTAGAGTACAATATTTATAGGAAGGAATCCAAATTGGTTACAGCTATCCAAGAAACGTAGACTTTTTGCGTATACAACAAATAGCAGCAAAAAGACGCAATGACGACTATATCTTTTATGCAAAATATCTCTGCAGTAAGTTTTAGTAATTTTTGTTTATGCTGCATCTCTCTAAATAAAAGTGTGTTCTCTCTGTTTGCCTGTCCAGGAGCGTAGCGTGAACTCTAGAAATAGGGGACTAAACTTCACGATGCTATTGGACACGCCTACTTGTATAAGCACGCGCACTTTTATTGGATTTTAATGGCTGATGGTAGAATCAGTGGTAGATCCAGACTGGAAAAAATGTGGTGTATATACTGTAATACACAGCTTTGGTCCTCACACGTACTTACAGTTCACAATTTTTACGTCCACGCCTACACATGATGGGCATGTCACGCTACCCTTCTGGTCTGTCTGTCTGTCTGTAACTACCGAGCAACAACAGCTCAAAGTTTGCATGACAAACTATGAGTGCATGCACGATCTAGGTCAACAGTGAAGGTGTCTTTCAGAGTTGTCTTGGGACGGCGCTATTTCTTGCCTATCGAATTCTTGCCGCCGCCACTTGAGCTCGAATTCCTATAGAACGGGGCACTGGATCTCCACCAACATTGAAATGCCGGTTTGTGACCTCGGACAGTATAAAGGGAGCGAGTCGTTTCTTAGTGGGGACGTTTTTTAGGAGTAAGATATATTACCATGTCAGGGTTCTAAAAAATACGGATATACGGGGAACAATTTATTCGGGGGGTTGTGCTGTCTCCTCCTATTTCGTGCAGATCACCACGCGGGAATTTGGGTTAATTTTAGTTAATTAAATGTGAATCCTAATCTTTTTGCTTAGGCCCAGGCCCTCTGCTTGTCTTCTGTACAATGTGGCTGTATTGGTGCAGACTTATTTATTTGTCAGGTCTAATATAATTTTACATAATTAAGTAATCTTTTACACACAAAATACCATCTTACCTGCATGAAGTAAGACTTGCTGTACTAGCATGCTGCTGAGAATGTATGGAACTAACAACAACTGAGCAAGCCGCAAAATTGCAATGAGAAATATCTACATAGAATAAACAACAAATTTATTAATAATTTTGTTTCAAATATTGTTTGTATTTACCTCTTCTAAAACTGATGGATACATTTGCAGTAGTACTTCCAAAACAATTAGATGCAGTAATGAAGACAAGTTGAATGTTTGTACCGCTAGGTTTGTCAAATGTAGAACAAAACTGAGATTGCTTTTTAGCTGCCATACTCACGTCTTCTTGGGTCTGTATTGTAGTAGAAGGAGGCGGAGTGCCAGTGATATTGACGCACACAGAAATGTTGTTGTCACAAATTCTTGCGTTTACTAGTTCAACAGCGGGAAAGACTAAATGTAAACATATCGTAGATATTTACTACTGAAGTGTAAATCAGTGTAGTAATACTTACCGCCAGTGTTAATTGTAACACGCTTGCCTTGAAGGCTAAACTCATTATTTACAAATTCCTTTCTACTGATTTGAATTCCATTCAAACTCGAGTTTTGTACAAGTATACTAAAATTGAATTCGTGTACTTCAAAGTGTCCGCTGCTAAAAAGCGCATTCACTGCTCTAGAATCTAGTTTGGAATTTCCTCGGTGGAGAATCCAACTATATGACTCTGATTTGTAGCCCGCCAATGGAATAGTTAGATTAACGCGTCTTTCTAGAAGCTGGTAGATGGTAAATTTTGGAGAGTCGATGCTGTAATTGTGAGGCCCTACACCTACACACACATTTTATGATGTCAAAGCAATGCGAGAAAATTGCATTGATATACCGCATATGTATTCTTGCTCAGTTACTGCATACTCGATGAGTGCTCCGATCAACAGACAGACTATGAGCGATGATCTCATACCAGCAGGTCCCCTTTCTTACGGAACGCGATTACCTCTCCTCTTTTACTGGGTTTGACGTTGGAAATGCTCACACACAACGACGTACTATCTTCAACTGGAAGATCAAAGGTCTTTTGCTAGAACTAGTTGTGGCCTGATGTATTGTGTCACTCCTACTTCCGCGTGCTGTGACGAATGTGTCATTAATAGCAAATGCGTACTCGTTATCCATAATTCTTACGCTTTACTGCCTAGACAACATGTATTCGTCAACTAAATTGCTTGTAAGACATGTTAATACTTGCAATTTTATTTGAATAATTTGAAGAATTGTTTGATTTTCTGTATACAGTATCTGATAGATCTCCAACATCTTTTAAAACAACCTTACAAACACAGCACGCATATATAGACGCACGCGCAGTTAGAATGTACATTTTAAATTTAGTTAGTTTATGGTAGCCTCGCCATCAGACTCACAGTGAGCTTGGCAGTGTCCGGTTCTCGTATGACACTTTCAGCCTCCCAATTCATACGGGAACCGGACACTGTCAGGCTCACGTGAGTCTGGGAACGAGGCTGGTTTTTGGTACGTGTGTATTGTACTTGTATACAGGGCCGGCGGAAGCAAATTTAGATTGGTCAGGTCTAACGCACGCTGAAGGGTGGAACAAGTCACATGACACAATACGAGTACTCAAGGCTAACAACCCTATACAGCTACGAGAATCGTCCAAATACTGATAATCGATGTTCAGAACTACTGACAAACTGTTCAGCTACATGTGTCAGAGACAGGGAATCAGTACGATCCTTGTGCACATGCAGCAAGAGCAGGTGATTTAAGTGATCTTTTAACACACAAGATACGATCTTACCTGCACGAAATAGCACTTTCTGTACTAGCAAGCTGTTGAGCATCTAATGTGAAACTTTCAACAGCGGTGCAAATCGTAAAATTGCAACGAGAAATATCTACATAGAATAAAAAACAAATTTATTTATAATTTTGTTTAAGATATTGTTTATACTTACCATTTATAAAACTGATGGATGCATTTGCAGTAGTACTTCCAAACAATTGGATGCATTAATGAAGACATTTAGAATGTCTGTAAAGTTAGGTTTGTCAAATGTAGAACAAAACTGAGTTTGATTTTTAGCTGCCATAAAGACGTCGTCTATGGTTTGTATTATAGTAGAAGGAGGCGAGTGCCAGCGATAATGACGCATACAGAAATGTTGTTGTCACAAATGGTTGCGTTTACTAGGTCAACAGCAGGAATGTCTAAATGTGAACATATTGTAGACATTTACTTCTAAACTGTAAACCAGTGCAGGAATGATTACGGCCATTGTTAATTGTAACACGTTTACCTCGATGTCTAGTCTCATTATTTACAACTTGAATGCTATCGATTTGAATTCCGTTGTAACTCGAGTTTTTTAGAAGTACACTAACATTCGATTTGATTGTTTCAAAAATTCCTTTTGAGCGCAGCACTCTAATTGCTTCAGACTCTAATTTAGAATTTCCTTGGTATATCTGATACCCCATCTATATGACTCTGATTTGTTGCCCGCCAATGGAAATGTTAGATTAATTAACGCGTCTTTCTAGAAGCTGGTAGATGGTAAATTTTGGAGAGTCGATGCTGTAATTGTGAGGCCATACACCTACAGACACATTTCGTGATGTCAAATCATTTAAAAAAATTGCATTGATTTACCGCATATGTATTCTTGCTCAGTTACTGCATACTTGATGACTGCTCCGAGCAATAAACAGACTTTTGCGATGATCTCATACCAGCAGGTTCCCTTTCTTACCAGACGCGATTACGTCTCTCTCTTTTACTGGTTTTGACGTCCGAAATGTTCACACACAAGGACGTAGTATCTTCAACTGGATGATCAAAGGTCTTTTGCTGCAGCTGGATGTGGCCTGATGTATTGTGTTCACTCCTACTTCCACGTGGTCTGACGAATGTGTCATCAACAGCAAATGCGTACACATTGTCCTTACGCTCTACTGCATACATACAACATGCATTCGTCAACTAACTTGCTTGTAAGACATGCTAATACTTGCTATTTTATTTACGTAATTCGAGAAAATTTTGTTTGCTTTCTGTATACAGTATCTGATAGATCTCCTACATTGGCTTTCATGTAACGTTTAGCTAACTAGTAAACTGCAATTATTATTTATATCAGCAACCAGAGAGAGACTTCTATCTAGGTCAATAAAATTATGAGATCGTAAAAACAACCTTACAAACACAATACACATAGGTAGTTGAACGCGCAGTTGCAACGTCCATTGTAAATTTAGTTAGATTTTGGGAGCCTCGTTCCTAGACTCACGTGAGCTTGACAGTGTCCGGTACCCGTATAATACTTTCAGCCTCCCATCTTATACGGGAACCGGACAATGCCAGGCTCACGTGAGTTTGAAAACGAGGCTAGTTTTTTGGTACGATTGTATTGTGCGTGTATAGGCACGCTGCCATTGATTTTGTACCATAGCGTTTGCTTATAACATTAATGACTTCGTTTACAGCAAATCAGCGCATTCGCTCATCCATGCAAAAGTGTTTTATCAATAGGTAGCGTGCGCTTGTACCGTGGCTGAATGCATGCTAAATCAAGTAGTTCCGTAAGCTGTATTGTTCTGCATTGCCGTCTCGTATACATCGTTGTGTTCGTCATGATCTGCTGCCACTCCTTTCTCGCGAGCTGCACGTGCGTTGGAAAATTCGAATTCAGCACTTTCGTAGACCTCGTTTGCAGTGTCGTGTACAGATTGTAAATTGACATTTGATAAATCGACCCTATAAGCAGATCATGCTAGACATAACAATTTTAGAAAAAAATCTAACAAAAATACACGTGTATTTGCTCTAGAGAGATACTGCGGTTTTGCTATATATACAGATACATTAAAGAGACAAATGAAATATAAATAAGAGTGGCAAATGCAAATTTTAAGTAGAGAGTAACGCTCGCTCGGTAGGCTTAGCACTTTATGTAAAACAAATATTTTAACGCACGTTTAGATGACCACATACAAAAGAATTTTGGTGAATTGTTTAATTAATTAACATACTTCTTGCACACTTATCAAGGGCAACAATCTGTTGATCGGAAGTTGGCATTTATGTCTCTCAGTATCAATTTTCCAGTATCTCAGTTTGACTGTCATAGCTTGTAAATTGTTCTTTTTTGCTAATAGATAGAAACATATACCATAAAATGTAATATTTATTTAATTAGCCAGATCTAAACCATAAGTAGACACTATTCTAATAAAATGTATACAGAAGCATATAGTAATATGTAAATGAAGATACATTTACAAGAGATACCAAGTAGTCTTTCGTAATTTTTACCCTGATTTAGGTTCATTACGTATAATTACTTTACACTAAGACACGTTACGTGGCAGATAGCTTTACAAATTTAAGACCAGTTAACTACAAACATTTACTAAAATGTAAATTATTTTTAAAATGCATGTGTGTGCATGACGAATTCAGAAAACGCACTTTACCTGTTTGCATAAATGTGTTCAGTTGTTTGAAGGTTTGAGTTTAGTGTTTTTTTGCGATCTGCAAAATGCGGTCATGGTTTAGTGCTACAGGTCTCTAGTTAACATAGTTCACTTTTACCTGATATTCGTTTGCAGCAAACAATAATGATGACGACCACGACGATCAAAACTAGTGCACCAACACATGCTGAAGCAATACTGTATACAAGAATTCTTATTGATACATAATATACAATATTTAGAATTTGTTAACAGTACGCTGCAAGATTAGAACCTTGAGAGCCAGAATCCTTCTGAGGTGGATGAAACGTTTCTGTGTTAAAAGTACGTGTTACACGGAATAAGGTTTTTGTGATATTAGTATGATGTATAATATTGTTACATGTTACCTGTTGCTACAGGACGAGTAGCTAACTTACGATATTCTGTAGTTAGACTCACTCTCTGTTGGTCAGTTGTCGACTGACTTATTTTTTGTGGATTTTCTATAGTTGGACTTGTTTGCATATCTGATGTAGTTGAACTTGCTTTCATGTTTGACGTAAGAGAACTTGTTGGTCTATCTGATGGAGTTGGACTTGTTTGTCTGTCCGATGTAGAAGTACTTGTTTGTTTATGTGATGCAGTGGGACTTGTTTGTTTGTTCGATGTATTTGTAAGGTAGTCTGTTAAATCAGTGGTAGGTCTCAAAGAAACAGACTGATTTTGAGTGACAGACGTAAAGCTAAACAAAAAATATTTATTCCTATGAATGCTAAAGGAGTCTAAACAAAAGTCTAAATTTGTTACAGTTATCCATGAAACCTAGGATGTTTGCGCGTATACAACAAATAGCAGCAAAAAGACGCAATGATGACTACATTTCCTATCCAAAATTTCTCTGCAGTAAGTTTTAGTAATTTTTGTCTATGCTGCCTCTCTCACTATGTAAAGTTTGATCTGTCCGTCTGTCTGTCTGTAACATCAATTACGCCAAAATTACTGAACAACTGCATCTCAAAGTTTGCATGATGCACGTTGAATTGATGGAGGTCGACAGTGAAGGTGCATGTCGCTGTGTTTCAGAGTTCCCTTTGAACGGCGCTATTTCTTGCCGATCGAACCCACCGCCACTTGCGCTCAAATATCTCTAGAACGGCACATTGGATCTCCATAAAGTTTGAAATGCCCACGGACAGTATAAACGGAGTAAAATGCTTCTTACCGGGGACGTCTATAATTGATGAGCAAGATATTTTTGACTATATCTGGGTTCTAAGAAACTCGAATATCCTAACTAAGGAAACAAAATATTCGGGAGTTTTGTGTTGTCTTCGCCTATTTCGTGTAACAAACAGGAAGATCACCACGCGAAAATTTGTATTAATTTAAATTACTCCTGCTCTATTTGCCCGAGCAATTAGATCCAGGCCTTCTGCTAGTCTTCTATAAAATGTGGCTACGCTAGTGTAGACTTATTTATTTATCAGGTCTAATATAATTTTAAATAATCTAGTGATATTTTACACACAAGATGAGATCTTACATGCACGAAATTGCACTTGCTGTACTAGCAAGCTGCTGAGGATCTATGGAACTTTCAAGAGATGAACAAGTCGTAAAATTGCAACGAGAAATATCTACATAGAATGAACAACAAATTTATTTATAAATTTGTTTAAAATATTGTTTGTACTTACCATTTATAAAACTGATGGATGCATTTGCAGTAGTACTTCCAAAGCAATTGGAAGCAGTAATGAAGACAATTAGAATGTTCATGATGTTAGGTTTGTCAAATGTAGAACAAAACTGAGTTTGAATTTTGGCTGCCATACTGACGTCTTCTAGAGTCTGTATTGTAGTAGAAGGAGGCGGAGTGCCAGTGATATTGACGCACACAGAAATGCTGTTGTTACAAATGGTTGCATTTACTAGGTCAACAGCAGGAAAGTCTAAAAATGTGAAAATTTGTAGATATTTACTACTGAAATGTAAATTAGTGCAGCAATGCTTACCGCCAGTGTTAACTGTAACACGCTTGCCTTGACTAATCTTATTATTTGCAACTTGAATGCTATTGATTTGAATTCCGTTGTAACTCGAGTTTTGTAGAAGTACACTAGCATTCCATTTTATTGTTTCAATAATTCCTTTCTTACGCAGCACTTGTAATGTTTGATGTTCTAATTTAGAATTTCCTTCGTAGAAACCCCATCTAAATGACTCTGATTCGTTGCCCGCCAATGGAATAGTTAGATTAACGCGTCTTTCTACTAGCTGGTAGATTGTAAAGTTTGGAGAGTCGATGCTGTAATTGTGAGGTCCTACACCTACAGACACATTTTATGATGTCAAAACAATGCAACAAAATTGCATTGATTTACCGCATATGTATTCTTGCTCAACAAATGCATACTTGATGACTGCTCCGAGTAATAGACAGACTATGTGCGATGATCTCATACTCTAGGTCCCCTTTCTTACGAGAAGCGATTACCTCTCTCTCTTTTACTTGGTTTGACGTCGGAAATGCTCACACACAATGACGTACTATTTTCAACTGGATGATCAAAGATCTTTTGCTGCAACTGGTTGTGGCCTGATGTATTGTGTTCACTCCTACTTCCGCGTGGTGTGACGAATGTGTCACTAACAGCAAGTGCGTACTCGTTATCCTTACGCTTTACTGCTTAGACAACATGTATTCGTCAACTAACTTGCTTGTAAGACTAGATAATACTTGCAATTTCATTTGCATAATTTGAGAAAATTTTGTTGTTTTTTTATAAACAGTATCTGATAGATCTCCAAAACGTTTTAAAACAACCTTACAAACACAACTCGCATATGTAGACGCACGCAAAGTTGGAACGTACATTGTAAATTTAGTTAGTCTTTGGTAGCCTCGTCGCCAGATTCACGTGAGTTTGGCAGTGTCCAGTTCCCGTATAACACTTTCGGCCGACGTCTCATATGGGAACCGGACACTGCCAGGCTCACGTGAGTCTGGGAACGAGGCTAGTTTTTGGTATGTGTGAATTGTACGTGTTTAGGCACGCTGCCATGGATTTTGTAACCTAACGTTTGCATATAACATTATTGACTTCCGCTTTCAGCAAATCACTAGCGCATTCGCTCAATCATGCAAAAGTGTTTTATCACTGAGTAGCGTGCGCTTGTACAGTGGCTGAATGCATGCTGAAGTATAATCTCATCAAGTAGTTCCGTAAGCTGTATTGTTCTTCATTGCCGTCTCGTATAGATCGTCGTGTTCGTCAGCTGCCACTCTTTCCTCTCGAGATGCACGTGCGTTGGGAAATTCAAATTCAGCACTTTCGCACACCTCGTTCGTAGCGTCGTGTACAGATTGTAATTCTACATTTGATAAATCAACTCTAAAAGCAGATCATTAGACTTAACACTTTACGAAAAAATCTAACAAAAATACACGTGTATTGCTATAAACAGATACTGCGGTTTTGCAATATATACAGATACATTAGAGAGACAAATGAAAGGCAAGTAAGGGTGGTAAATGCAAACTTTAAGTGTAGAGCAACGCTCGCTCAGTAAAAGAATTTTAGTGAATTGTTTAATCAATTACCATACTACTCGCACATTTAGCAAGAACAACAATCTGTTAATCGAAAGTTGGGATTTATGTCTTTCAGTATCAATTTCCAGTATCTCAGTCTGAATGTCATAGCTTGTAAATTGTCCATTTTGCTAATATATAGCAACACATATACCATAAAATGTAATATTTCTAAACGAAGATACATTTATTAGAGGTACCGAGTTGTCTTTCGTAATTTGTTACTCTTATTTAGATTTATTACGTATAAATACTTTACACTAAGGCACGTTACGTTCCACATAGCTTTAAAAATTTAAAACCAACTAATTGCAAACATTTACTAAAATTTGAATTATTTTTTAAATACATGTGTGAGTGCATGACGATCTTAGAAAACGCACTTTACCTGATTGCATAAATGTGTTCAGTTGTTTGAAGGTCTGAATTTAGTGTTCTTTTGCGAGCTGAAAAATACGATCATGTTTTAGTGATAGAAGTCTCCAGTTAACATAGTTCGATTTCACCTGATTTTCGTTTGCAGCAAACAAGAATGATGACGATCACGACGATCAAAACTAGTGCACCAACGCATGCTGCAGCAATAATGTATACAGGAATTCCTGTTGATACCTATCTATAGTATACAATATTTAGAATTTTGTTAACAGGACGCTGCAAGATTAGAACCTCGAGAGCTTGAATCTATCTGAGGTGGAGGAGACGTTCCTGTGTTAAAATTATGCGTTACACAGGATAGAGGTTTTGTGATATTATTATGATGTATAATATTATTGTTACATGTTACCTGTTGCTACTAGACGAGTAGTTAACTTACGATATTCTGTAGTTAGACTCACTCTCTGTTATTAAGTTGCCGACTGACGTATTTTTTGTTGATTTGTTCTAGTTGGACTTGTTTGCTTATCTGATATAGTTGGACTTGTTTGTCTGTTCGATGTAGGATGACTTGTTTGTTTGTTTGATTTAGTGGGACTTGTTTGTTGGTTCAATGTAGGAGTAAGGTAGTCAGTCAAATCAGTGGTAGGTGTCGAAAAAACAGACTGATTTTGAATGACAGATGTAAAGCTAAACAAAATATTTGTTCCTAGGCATTCTACAGCAAATACACAAAAGTCTAAGCTTGTTACATTTATCCATGAAACCCATACTAGGATGTTTGCACGTATACAACAAATAACAGCAAAATGATGCAATGATGACTACATTCTCTATCCAAAATTTCTCTTCTGCAAGTTTTAGTAATTTTTGTTTATGCTTCCTCACTCTCTATGTTAAAGTCTGATCTGTCTGTTTGTCTGTCTGTCTGTCTGTCTGTCTGTCTGTCTGTCTGTCTGTCTGTCTGTCTGTCTGTAACATCAATCACGCCAAAACTACCGAGCAACAACAGCTTAAAGTTTGCATGATGCACTCCAACTTGATGGAGGTCGACAGTGAAGGTGTTGCTGTCTTTCAGAGTTCTCTTGGGACGGCGCTTTTTCATGCCGCCGCCACTTGCGCTCAAATTTCTCTAGAATGGCGCGTTGGATCTCCATCAAGTTTGTAATGCCTTCGGACAGTATAAACGGAGCGAATCGCTTCTTACCGGGGACGTCTATAGTTATGAGCAAGATATTATTTTACAATATCGGTGTTCTAAATAATACAATTATATGGTTCGTGAGTTTGTGTTGTCTCTGTCTATTTAGTGTAACAGAACGAGCAGATCACCACACAAGTATTTGTGTTATAATTAATTAATTAAAGGTAAATCCTGCTCTTTTCCCTGGCAATTAATTAAACAAGGCCCTCTGCTAGTCTTCTTCACAATGTAACATCAGTCTACACTATTACTATACTTTCTTATTTATTAGATCTAATATAACTTTAAATAATTAAGTGATCTTTTTGCACACAAGATATAATGTTAACAGCACGAAATAGCACTTGCTGTAATAGCAAGCTGCTGGGAATTTAATGTGGAACTTTCAATATCTAAGCAAGTCGTAAAATTGCAACGAGAAATATCTACCTAGAATAAACAACAAAGTTATTTATAATTTTGTTTAAAATATTGTTCATACTTACCATTTATAAAACTGATGGATGCATTTGCAGTAGTACTTCCAAAACAATTGGATCCAGTAATGAAGACAGTTAGAATGCTTATAACGTTAGGTTTGTCAAATGTAGAACAAAACTATTTTTGACATTTAGCTGCCATACTGACGTCTTCTTGGGTCTGTATTGTAGTAGAAGGAGGCGAAGTGCCAGTGATATTGACGCACACAGAAATGTTATTGTCACAAATGGTTATGTTTTCTAGATCAACAGCAGGAAATTCTAAATGTGAACATATTGTAGATATTGACTACTGAAATGTAAAGCAGTGCAGTAATGCTTACCGCCAGTGTTAATTGTAACACGCTTGCCTCGACGTCTAATCTCGTTATTTACAACTTGAACGCTATCGATTCGAATTCCGTTGTAACTCTAGTTTTTTACAAGTACACTAACATTCATTTTGATTGTTTCAAAAATTCCTGTTTCACGCAGCACTGGAATTGCTTCAAATTTTAACTTAGAATTTCCTTTGTAAACAGCCCATCTATATGACTCTGATTCGTTGCCCGCCAATAGAATAGTTAGATTGGCGCGTCTTTCTAGAAGCTGGTAGATGGTAAATTTTGGAGAGTCGATGCTTTAATTGTGAGGCCCTACACCTACAGACTCATTTCATGATGTCAAATCAATACAAAAAAATTGCATTGATTTTCCGCATATGTATTTTTGCTCAGTTACTGCATACTTGATGACTGCTCCGAGTAATAGACAGACTATGTGCCATGATCTCATACCAGCAGGTCTCCTTTCTTTCGAGATGCGATTACCTCACTCTCTTTTACTTGCTATTTCATTTGCATAATTTGAGAAAGTTTTGATTGTTTTCTGTATACGTTATCTGATAGATCTCCAACTTTGGCTTTCATGCAACGTTTAGCCAGTAAACTGCAATTGTTATTTATATCAGCAACCACAGAGAGATTTCTAAGTTAATAAAATTATGAAATCGTAGAAACAACCTTACAAACGTGACACGCAAATGTAGACGCACGCGCAGTTGGAACGTACATTGCAAAATTTAGATTGTTTTTGGTAGCCTCGTCCTCAGACTCACGTGAGCTTTGTAGTGTCCGTTTCCCGTATAACACTTTCAACCTTCGGGTTAAACGAAAACCGGACACTGCCAGGCTCACGTGAGTGTGGGAGCCAATTAAACCCAGGTCCTCTGCTATTCTTCTAATTTACAGTGTAGCATCAGTATACACTAGTACTGTAGCTTTACATATTAATCAGGTCTAATATAATTTTAAATAAATAAGTAATCTTTAAGACACATGATACGATCTTACCTGCACGAAATAGAACTTGCTGTACTTGGAGTGACTGGGAGTGACGAATGTGTCATCAACCGCAAGTGCGTACTTAATGTTCTTACGCTCTACTGCATACATACAACAAGTATTCGTCAACTAACTTGCTTGTAAGCCATGCCAATACATGCTATTTTATTTGCATAATTTGAGAAAATTATATTTATTTTCTGAATATGTGATAAATCTCCAACATTTTTCTACATGCAACGATTAGCTAGTAAACATCAATGCAAACTGTAATTGCCAGCAATGACATGCAGGGAGACTTCGTAGTCAATAAAAGTATGAGATCGTAAACAACCTTTGCAAACACAACACGCATGCTTAGACGCCCGCACAGTTGAAAATGGATGTTGTACGTACATTGCAAAATTAAATTAATCTTTTGGTACGTTTGTATTGTACGTGTATATAGACATGCTGCCATAGTGTTACGTATAACATTATTGATTTCTGTTTTTAGCAAATTTGTTGAGAACCACAATCACTGCATGGCTACATAATATTTAGAACTCATGAGCGAATTCGGTCATCCATGCAAAAGATTTCTAGCATTGAGTAGCGTACGCTTGTACAGTTGCTGAATGCATGCTGAAGTATATTGACGTATCAAGTAGTTCCGTAAGCTGTATTGTTCTGCATTGCCGTCTCATGTACATCGTCGTGTTCGTCATGATCAGTTGCCACTCCTTCCTCGCGAGCTGCACGTGCGTCGGGAAATTCGAATTTAGCAGTTTCGTACACCTCGTTCGCAGTGTCGTGTACAGATTGTAATTTGACATTTGATAAATCGACTCTGTAAGCAGATTAGCTGCTAGACATATCTAACAACTTTAGAATAAAAATCTGACAAAAATTCTGTGCACGCACCCGTCTGTTGATATTTTGTCTTCTTTCTTGTTTGGATTGTCTATAAGAATAAACTTTTGACTTACATATGCTTGATATGATGCACCGGTCTTACCCCTTTTGCAGAATTTCCAAATAATCCAAATAACAATTAATGTTATGAAAACAAAATTTGCTATTGCCATTATTATGAAAACTGGAAGTGGAAGTTCTGGATCTAATTGCAGTGATTTAGACCACCAAAGCCAGAACAGCAAAAACAACAATTACCTGAGCACGAATCATTACTAGGAGTGGTTGGGATGTGAAGTTTGTCTGTATGAATGATATTGCCTGGGGAAGCAGATGTCGGTGTCCTTGATTGGTTAACAGGCTTTGTTGTGGTCTTTTTCCAACCGTTTGTAGCTTTGCTCACAAAAGTTTGCCTATTAGAAATATTTATATTATGCTAGATAGACACAAAAAATGTGTGTGTGTGTGTGTGTGTGTGTGTGTGTGTGTGTGTGTGTGTGTGTGTGTGTGTGTGTGTGTGTGTGTGTGTGTGTGTGTGTGTGTGTGTGTGTGTGTGTAAGTGTAAGCAACTTACAGGAATACAGTCATTTTCACTAGATTATAGTTGCCAACATTTATAGTTTGTATCTAAGAGTATTTAAATTGAGGCAACCCGATAATTACGGTTTTAGATATACCAGTGTATAGCAAATGTTATATTTTGAAACTTTAACAATTAATTAGCATGAGATTTTAAAAAACGTTCTTAATTAACTTAATTAACTTTTAATGAGGTCAATGCACCACACAATTGCTCACGCAAATGATGAGCTTTCTCTAGTCACTTCTGGGTGTCTTCATGGAGTGGCAACTCAAACGCAGAAAGAGCAGCGGCAAACACGTAATTACCTCAACTATAGTCTAGTCACACAGAGTTCGTGAAATGGCTTATTATTATAGTCTTTCACCAAAATAATTTAGTCCCTTTTTGCGCAATCAAATAACAGCCGTTCACTATAGCAAATGATTTGTTCTACAAAATGGATCACTAACTATTTTTGTTGCGCGAAGTTGTTCATATCGTGCACCAAAACTGAACTATCCTTTTTTCTCTACTAACTCTACAGCTCTGCTAAATGCAAATAATCGATGCCGTCGTTTCTTAAATGAAAAATGGCACCACTGTCCAAGGGCGTACGCAGGATTTCTGATAGGAGGTTTGTAATTTGCAATTGGTCAATTAACATTATGTTAATTAATTATTAGTTAACTAAGCCATTTTGAATTGGCATCGAAGAACGGCAGTCAACAGCACAAATGTCTATTTAGTGTATTGTTGTAAATATTTTAGTGAAACATTAAGTAACGTATTTATTATTATACATTGATTACATAATCACATTAATTAATAACAATAAAACATATTTTAAGATGTTAAATTTTATCCATCTATGTTTTAGTAAATAGGGTAGCAAGACTTTAAAACCTTAGCTATAGACCCATGAATAAATAGTGGCGCACTCAGGAGTATTCTCTATTGCTAGCAATACCACTAGGCTAAGGCTTCTACAAAATTTTTTGATTTGAAACATCAAACTTGTAAAGATAGAAAAGATTCGTTTCTACTTGTCATCCAGCTCAGTTCTACGCTGCTTGAGCCTAGGTTTAGGTGTTTTTTTTAATTAATTTACTTTTTCTGATCTATTTGTCACATTTCTGTCTACACGAAGAAGTAGGCCTCTGACAAGAAATTCATTATTAAAATAGCAGATAACTTTACTTCGTGGCTGGTGTGGTTGGCTTGTTCGTCAAGAAAAATCCTCGTCGTATGGCCAAAATGTTTTCACAGCTCATAGATAATTAAATAGCTTAACAAAATTGTGACGTTTAAGTGTTAATATTTTACTCTGCATTGTTACACTGTTTAAAATCGTTTTAATTTAACTAAATAACATTATTTATTATAATAGTTTATGTTATTAAACAATTGATGACGTCATAAAAACGGACGCATAAGCTACTTCAGCAACACCGCTGTGAGTGACCCTGCGTATATGCCACTGATGCAAGATCATTTTATATCAAATTTAGTTAATTAAAATTGACTGAATAAGTCCAGCAAATCTCTTGACACTAATTAATCTTACCTGTAAGAGCTAGCACTTGCTGTACTAGCCTGATGCTCAGGTCTCAATTTGGTAGCTACTGGACAGTAAGAAAGAGAATGTCCAATGATCCGTGAGCATTTCCAAAATGTACTATTGCAATGATAAATAATTGAATTGCCTACATCAAATAGCCAACAGATTTATAATTTAGTTTAATTAAAATATTGTTTAGTAACTCACCATTCTTAGTATTGAGATTAACAATTACATACGAAGATCCAAAACAATTGGAAGCAGTGACGAAGACTGATATAGAAGTGTTTACAGTAGGTTTGTTAAATGTATAACAAAGTTGTGTGTGATTTGTAGTTTGTCTAGTGTAGGGTATAAAAATGTTTGTAATGTTCATGGTAGTCGAGGGAGCCGGAGTGCCAGTAATGTTGACGCATACAGAAATTTTGTTGTCGCAAATGGTTATCTGTGGCGAGGAAACAGTAGGAAATTCTAAAATTTTAACATACAATATTTGTACGAAAACATAAATCAGTGCAGTGTTGCTTACCGCCAATTTTAATGGTAACACGATTGCCTTGTTTGTTCTTGTTGTTTATAGCCTGAACGGCATCGATTTGAATTCCGTTTAAACTCGAATTTTCGAGAAATACACTAAGATTCGACTTGATTGTTTTAATGTTTCCACTGAGACGCAGCATTATAATTGTTTCTACTTTCAATGTAGAATTTCCTTTATAAATAGTCCACCAAGTACTACTAATCGTTGATTGGTTGGTTGCCTGAGGTATAGTTACATCAATGCTATTGCCTTTAAGCTGGTAGATCGCAAATTCTGGAGAATCGAGACCATAGTTGTGAGGTCCCTTACCTACAAGAAATATTACTATAAAAACCGTATGGTGTCAAAGCAGTTGGAACAACATTGATTTACCACACACGTATTCTTGTTCAGTACTTGCATACTTGATGATTACTCCAAGAAACAGACAGACTATGTGAGATTTACTCATACTGTGTTAGTAACCAGCTTTGTTTTCTCAGGAAACGCAGCGAATTCTCTCTGACAAGAGATGATGCGAATTCGCTCACACAAAGATTCAGTATCTTTTATCAATTCACTCAACAAAATTCTTTTGTCCTGTACCCGCAGATGGCCTGACTAGTAGGTTCACTCCTACTTCCGCGTGACAACAAACGTGTCATAATCAGCACGCATTCATTCTACTGAACCTCTAAACTTACTGTACGTACGCATGCAGTGCATCCATGTATTGGCTTTTTCTTCAAGTAACCATTTAATTAATCTGCTCGGAGCATGCGTGAGCGCCAAGTAGATATTGGCTCGTAACTATAGCGGCGCTCTTCAACCGTTAGCGCATTGCATACGCTGATAAACGTCGAGAATCGACCATTACGTACACGGGGTGCTCACTTGAGGTGCTTTCTTTTTTCTTTTCGCAATCGCCCCTTGACTAATTAATTAATTTTGCCACACTTTGCCAATGCTCTCAAACGACAACTAGCGCTGGCTTTCCAAATACTCCTATCTTCACTTCTACATTTTCGGAGAAGGTAGAACTGTCAGTGTCTTTCATGCCATCTGCACGACATGCAACGGTAGCAGATCCTAGCCTCGTCCTCAGACTCTCTCGCGCTAGTCTTGTCCGGTGCCCGTATTAAAATTCCAGGCGCGAGAGAGTCTGAGATCATCCCGCCTACTTCCTGCCATATCTCCTTTCTAAATGCTCACTAAGTGTCACCCCCAACGTCATCAACTGTCACCCCGAACGTCATCAAGTGTCCCGTAAATTCAAAATCAGATTAGCGTTAGTCTAATCCAATAAACGTATCACAGTAGATGCTATGACCATTGTTTGGTGTTTGTGGCATATCCAGCACTTGCAGACAACTGAAGCATGTTGAAAAGGTAAGTCTATGGAGTGTTGGTGACGGGTGTCGTGTAGACTTGTAGTCTGAGATTTACAATTGGCGGAGTGATGACTTTCTAGCTAGTTCACACGCGGCCATTAGCGTTTGCGCACAGACTAGACTCTGTAGCAAAAAGCGCGCAATGGCAAGGGAAGGGGTTGATCTTGACATGAAACTACCGTCTGGAGGGTCAACTTGAAGCTTCCAGGGCTACTCTTTCGCGAAAAGATGTATTTGTTTTCATACTTGAAGGGTAGACGGTAGTTTCATGTCAAGATCAACCCCTTCCCTTGCCATTGCGCGCTTTTTGCTACAGAGTCTAGTCTGTGCACAAACGCTAATGGCCGCGTGTGAACTACGTAGAAGGTCATCACTCCGGATCCGCCACTTGTAGATCTCAGGCTACAAGCCTACACGACACCCGTCACCAACACTCCATAGTCTTACCTTTTCAACATGCTTCAGTTGTCTGCAAGTGCTGGATATGCCACAAACACCAAACAATGGTCATAGCATCCACTGTGATACGTTTATTGGATTAGACTAACGCTAATCTGATTTTGAAGTTACGGGACACTTGATAACGTTTGGGGTGACAGTTGATGACGTTGGGGGTGACACTTAGTGAGCATTTAGAAAGGAGATATGGCAGGAAGTAGGCGGGATGATCCCAGACTCTCTCGCGCCTGGAATTTTAATACGGGCACCGGACAAGACTAGCGCGACAGAGTCTGGGGACGAGGCTAGCAGATCCCAATTATCTTGAAGAAGGGACATGCTTTGTTATTGGAAGAACATACAAACACACACACACACACACACACACACACACACACACACACACACACACACACACACACACACACTCTCACACACACACGCGCTCACATAAACACACACGCGCACACACACACACACACACACACACACACACACACACACACACACACACACAAAGACACAGACACAGACACAAATCACAGCCGTTCTCTCATTTAACTATATCAATATATGCAGTGATCAGTTTTCGGAATATCGGTAAATTTTATTTCAAATTTTTTGCACATCATGTAGGAAGCTTAGCATTCTAGCATTGCATCTTCCTAACACATTACCACTGTCAATCAATGACGTAGCTGCTGTAGTCAACAGCAGCAGAAACACAAACAGATCATAACTGTTCGTCATTCAATGAAAGTCGTACTGTTAATATCACTCACTTCCGTCTTCTTCCACGGTGTCGCGTCAGATTGTGACAGTGAAGACTGAGATAGCGATGACTGTGATAGTGAGGACTGTGATAGTCGTTTCGCAGCGTTGACAAGATCAGACGTATTGGCATAATTTGGTCCAGGATTATGATTTGTTGCATTTCTTGACATCTCTGCGTCTAGTTGCAGAACTTCGTCTAAATGTGTAACCTGAAATTGTGCGTTCAAAATTAGTTTGTAAATAGACTGAATATAGAAGACAACACCACCTTTAGTGCTGAATTGTTGTCTAGATAGGCAAGAGGTATCGTAATATTCGGGCTGTCCGAGTCTAGGGAATTCATCTTTGACTTTGCTCTTTTGTTAGGAATTGAGTAGATAACAGGAAACGTTTTGAGTTGTTTAGCTGGGATGTCCAGTGAAGAGTTCCATAGGGAGTTGTTGTCGGTGGGGTCTGCCTTCGATGGCAAAGTTTCCAATGAGCCGATTGAGATGTCGTCTTTGTCATGGGGTGGTTCATAGGTTAACTCCATGGCATTGGTACTAAACAGAAATTGGTTAAACTAAAACTACAATAACTAATTTATTAATTGACTAATTAATTAATTAAGTTTTAGCAGACGGTCTGTACTCCAAGTACATCCAAATCTGACGTATGTATATTATTTCCCAGATTAAAAATAAGTAAGCAGCAAAACGTTTGTATTTAAAATGTTAGCACTAACAAATCTAATCTTTTTATGGTAATCTGTTACTATAATTAATTCAGTTATTAAAGATACAGAAAAAACAATTTTGCTAATCAAATGTTTTATTAATTACTCTATATGTATCCCCGTGGGTGTTTTTGGTTGTGTGCGTGCGTGCATGCGTACGTGCGTGCGTGTGTGTGTGTGTGTGTGTGTGTGTGTGTGTGTGTGTGTGCGTGCGCGCGCGCTCTAGACGGCAGATTTGAATACGCAATTGTTTACCTTCTTAGGTATAGCTCTTGAAGCAGTGCCCTTGCTTTTTTAGCTGCATAGAAATTAGTCACTTATATTATCTTTAATTAATTAAAGTAGCTCAAATTTATAGCTACCTTTCCGACGTTTGTAAAAAATGATTCCAATGAAAATTGTAGCAACCACTAATAGTACAATAATCACTACAATTGCAACGACGAATGCAGGAAATCCTGTAAAAATATACAATACACAATTAGTCACACTGCATTGACAATTAAGGTGACACTATGTTAAAACCTTGAGAGGTAGAATCTTCTTGTTTTGGAGTGGGATGTTTAGTTGTAGTTGGATTTGTTGTTTGTCGACCTTCTATGCTGATTTGTTGATCAGTTGTAGATATATGTTGATTCGCTGTATTTAAAATTGCCATTTGTGTGCTTCCTGTACTTGCAATTGTTGTATGATGAGATGTTGTTGTTGAAATTGTTATATGTAGGTTGGCTACTATTCTACTTGTTATTTGCTGATTGGCTGTACTTAAAATTTTTGTTTGTTGATCTGCTGTAATGGGACTTGTTGGCTGTTGATAGGTTGTAGTTAAGATTGTTCCTTGTTGATCTGTTGTTGTTGTTGTTGCGGTTGTTGCTGTTAAATTTACTGTTTGTTGGTTTATTTTTGTCCAACCAGTTTGCTTCTTATCTGTAGTTGACCTTGATGTTTGTTGATTTGTTGTTGTTGCAATTGTACTTGTTGGCTGTTGATAGGTTGTAGCTGAGATTGTCTTTTGTTGAGGCGTTGCATTTGGACTTACTGTTTGTTGATCTATTTTTGTCAAACTTGTTTGAGTTTCATCTACAGTTGGACTTGCTGTTTTCTGATCTGATGTACTTATGCTTAATGTCTGTTGAATTGTTGTAGTTGATCTTGTTGCTCGCCGACCCGCAGCAGGCGGACTCTCCGTTTGTTGATCTGTTGTAGTTGCGCTTGTTATTGGTTGATCTGTTGTAGCTAAAGTTGTTAATTGATTATCTTGTATAGTTATGCGTTTGGTCTGATAATCTTTCATTATTCGAGTTGTAGCTTGTAGATTTGTTGTAGTTAAAGTTGCTTTTAGTCGATCGGTTATTCTTGGATCTGTTGTTTGTATGTAATCCGCAGCATCGGTAGACGAAGTCGTAGCAGATAGATCTCGAGTGACCAAATCAGAGCTAATTGAAACAAATAAATTACTAAGAAATATTTCTAGACATAAAATTGTCTTATTAAGAATCATTAAAGATTGATGAATGTTGGGCGCTACAAGAACGTTAGCTACACAAAGTATTAAAAATTATGTTCCATTTTATCATGTGTCTACAGTAAGTGTAGTAAGTGATGAATAAACCAACTACAACATACTTAGTAACCAGCCAGTTAATAGACATACGTGTATTAAAATATGTATAAAACTACAATTAAATGTTTCTAAAATTGGCTAAATATTAATTGCAATTAGATGTGTTCAACATTTTTACATGTAGTCTTACCTGTACACACTGGCACTTGTAGAGTTAACTGACTGAGTGGTACTTGTTAAATATAAAATGCATTTCATTTCAGAATCTTCAAAGTCAGTTGGTGAACAAATTTTGTTCGTGCAAGAAGACACAGCAGTTGAAGCATCTACATACATGACACTTATAAAATATATTTAGATATCAAGACTACCTTAGTAACTCACTTGTTATAAGATGGATTGAAGCAGTAGAATTTTTAAAACAATTAGATATAGTTATCAAAAATGTAACGTTTGTTGCACTGTCAGACGTGTTAAATGAAGCACAAGGTTTATCCAGTGTCACCACTTCATTGTTGCTTATCATCATTTCTATTGTAGTAGAAGGTTGTGGAGTACCAATGGCATCAACACAGACAGAAATTTGTGTTTTACAAACGGTTACGTTTGTAAAATTAATAACAGGGTGATCTAAATTGATATAGTTGCAGTTAATAGATGTCTGAAAGGTAACGGTAATTCTTACTGCCAATGTTGATGGGTAGATCTTTTCCATGTCCCACTATAGCAGTTCTGTTTATATTTACAGAAGAAGCAGAAATCTCAATTCCGTCGTATCGCGAGTTGTTAAGAAGTAAATACAACGTTGAGTTTGTTATTTCAAGTGTACGATTACTGCGCAACTGTCTAATAATTGTATTATTTAAAGTCGAAGATCCTGGATAAGCGCCCCATTCGTAATTGAACGATGTGTTTTCAAAGATCAATGGATCTATATGCACAATTACAGGCTGTCCTACTAGCTGATAAATATTATATTCTGAAGAGAGAGGATTGTAGAAATGGGGTCCTTGTCCTATGAGAAACACATCAGCTATGAGAAAGTTAACAATCTTAAATCAGCGAGCAGAAAACAAGTGCTTTACCACATTTGTATGATTTTTCAGTAAGTACACATTCGATTGCAACACTGAGAATGAGACAACCAACGAGCACGTAGAATCGTTTCATTATCGATCATCTACAGCCGGGACTCCCTTCTTGCAAGACACAATTACCAGTTTCTTGATTGTAATCCACGTTAAAAGTGATGTAGATTTGTCTACACAATACACTAACTAGCTTCAAACGGCTGGTCAAAGATGACTTTGATACAATGATCGTGGTCTGATAGGGCGTGTCCACTCCTCCTCAGAATTCGCGTGACGAATGTGTCGCAAATAACAATTAGACACTAAGTGATCTGCAACAGTTGCATATAACGACCAGCTGTTGAAAATCAACTGACACGAGAGTGTATTGAGAGTGACATTGACGTATACGTGGGAAAAGAAACTAACTAGCGGGCTTCTCAACACGAACGCGTCTTTGCATGTACACGCTCCCACGCACATATAGGCTCAACTATCGACGTAGAGTAGAATTGGAAAAATTGCACATCCAGAAATCTATCATAAAAATTACAATTCAGTCTAGCAGCTTAGCCATAGTCTAGTACTGGATATATTATTCTAGATGGAAGTCTAAGGTACAGAGAGACGTCTCGTAAGGTTGCATGGCTATCTCGAGACGTTAGAAATTGTCGTATTATAAATAACGCGTAAAGTATTTGAATCAGTGGAATTGATCTGTTTACAAAATCTTTGTGTCGCATACGGGAATCAATGGTATCGAATACGGGAGTCGATGATATCGCATACGGGAGTCAATGTTACCGTATACGGGAGTCAACGTTATCGCATACGGGAGTCAATGTTACCGCATACGGGAGTCGCTGCAGTACGAAGGACAAAACCTTCTCTGGAACGATAACTAAAAGTATTGGCAGGATGTCTACTATTCGTCGAAGGTAAGAAAAATCAAACACAAAGTCTTCACAAAAGCAACTAAGAAATTTTTATTTTTGCAGAGAAATCCAATAACTAAAAAATCTAAATTGAAGTTTACTAACAGTGTGTCTTTTAGGTCAGAGTTCTGCGATTCGAGAGACCGATGAGCAGCTTTAGTTGAATTTCAGACGACATTCGATGCTGCATGGTATGCAAATCCAAATTCATACACACTAGAACAACAATCTGTTATCTCCTTGTGTCATTGACACTCCTTGTGTCAGTGACACTGGTTTACTGTTGTTCTTCCGTTTGTAGTGTAGAAAGGAGTAGTAGACAGACGGTGATATTGTTTATATTCTTCTACACTGACTGACACAAGACTTTTCCAATGATATGTCATACCTAATTCATGACTGGATGGAAATTGCCTCTCTCAGAGGCTTTTACTCACACCAATGCAGTTTGTTTAAATTAATTTTTACTAGGAAATCTAATAAACAACAGGTATTTGATAAGTTTTAGTAAACGATCAAGCATTCAAGGCAACTATGATTTACTTGTATAGAGAAATGAATATAAATTTCTGTCTAATTAATACTGAATAAAATACAAACATAGAAGTAAGTTGTAACTTTGCCTTACCTTTTCAGTTTATCGATAATTTTTTTAACCTAATTTGGTAGATGTTGCTGTTAAGTGGTACGCAATGTACACATTTTTATGAGGACACGATCACGTGACTTCTAATAAATTTATTATCTAAATCCAATTAAGTAGTATATTTGACTAATGACGTTTATGACTTAACTCCATTTATAGACTAGTGCTTTCTAAGTTGGTTTATACGTCTGTCATTATGGTCTCCTTTCTATTGCCAATATTTGAAAATGCAGTAGATCCTTTCCATGTTGGAAGTTCATAACCACTTTCAGCTTCGGTTTCTTCATTATCATCAACTTCTGTTTCTCTTTCTTCTTCACAAACATAGTAGTCTTCTTGCTATAAATTTATAATTATACATTTACAATATTACTTAAGAAATAAGAGTTGCTTAAGGTGACCTTGAGGTCTACAGGTTTTACCATCTTGTCAAGTTCATCATCTATACTGACTGTTGCTACGTTGCGTTTACTAAATGATTTTGTATTGTCACAGCCTTGCGATTTTGTTGGTTTTTCGAGCGATAAATTTGTGTAGTCAGTGACACAACTTGATTCTTGAGGAAAGTTGAACTCATACTCGGGCTCTGTATCTAAGATGGGTCTCTCATAGATGTGGCTGCTGACTGACGTAGTATTGGCCTCATGTGAGAAGTAAGTGTCTGACGGCAAGGATTTGCCTACCATTTCTGTTCTTATTGATTTCAACTCTAAGCACTCATCTAAAGTCTATACAAAATATTATATTTGCATTTCATAAATTAATATAAATTACGACAGCCAAACCTGATATCTTGAGTGTTGAGTGCATTCTTGCCAGCTAGTTCTTTTTGACATATCTACTGCAGCGTAGAGTACTGGCACATTGCTATACTTCTGTTTTGTAGAGCATCTCTGATTTTGTTCCTCCTTTGTTCTGACAAAATCGTAAGCAATACCAAGGTCTTCTACTGATTCGTTATCCTGGTTTTTGTGAGGGTCTGAATTTGAAGGCTCTACATTGAATGATTATCAGACGTTGATGATTTACTGTATTTTGGTGGTCAGTTTACAAGATACTTACCACATAACTCTGATCTCATGGCCACTGTAATATTTTCATAAATTGATTTGCTGTGAGGGCTGCTGTGTAACGTTTCGTCTCCAAGAGATTCGGCTGGAATGCTAGTTTCTCTGCAATCACAAAAAATGTTTAAAACATAATATCACTAAAACGTTTGAAATATTTACTTTTTAGCAATGTCTTCTTTATGAGAAGGATCTTTGCACTTTTTCTTGGCTACAACAAATTTTGCTCATAAAATGACTCAAATTGAATCTAATTGAAATATACCTGTTTTTGTTTTGTAACAAATAATGATAATCAAGCAAGAACTAGTAATAATAAAAAGGATACCACACCCAGCTGCAATGAGAACAACTAGAGGCAATCCTGTAGAAAATAGAATAATGTAAGCTGATTATGGAAAAATGTTGTAAACGTTTCATGAGTAGCATAAAACCTGCAAATAGTGAAGAGCTTTCTGTAGGCTCAGAATGGTCTCTTGGCACAGCCGATTGTTCACTAAAACTGATCACCCTTAATTTGTTATCTGTAGTCGTATTTCTTTCATCTTTTGTTATCCAATGAGGAGTGCTAGGAGTGAATCGATTTGTAGCATCAACGGTATGTAAGCTTGGCACTGCCGATCGTTCACTAAAACTGATTGTTCTCAATTTGTCATCTGTGGTTGTATTTCTTTGATCTTTTGTTGTGCGATGAGTAGTGCTAGGAGTGAATTGATTTCCAGCATCAACAGTAACAGCAGTAGTAGAGACAGTAGTAGACACTTCATAAATGCTGCTGCTCTTGCTCGAATTTGAAGTATTTACAGTATCAGTGGAAAGAAACTTTGTATGCTTGGTAACCTCTTTGTTTTGGTCGCTTGATAAAATTATAGACGATTGTGTTGGGCTTGTAATGAGAGTTGGAGAATCAGAAGTAGTTGTCCATGGTGGCAAAGTAGAGTAAACCGTTTTTACCACTTTGACCAGTTTAGAGCATCGAGAAGTCTTTAGATCTGATGCAGAACAACGTGTTATGACGCAACTGGAAGATAACTCACTGCTATCTGTTTAGTAAAAATTGTTGTAAATGCAAATTAATATATAATAAGCCATTGATAGGTGGTCTTACTCGAAGGGACGGTGATTGTAGCATTAGCCTTACCAAGGCAGTTGTTCAGGTGAACCACAAGAGTCGAGTTGTTTGCAGATGGCGTGCGATTCAGAGTAGTGCATTGCCATGGCGATTCTATGTGTGGCTCTAAAGAATACGAAGTCTTGCCACTTGTTGGTTGGTAGCTGGTTGTTGGTGTGGGAATTCCAGTAAAAATGAAACAAATTGTTGTGTTATATTGACAAGTTTGAATAGTTGTCATGTGAAAAGAGGGAGGGTCTAAAACAATATTATTAATTTTAAAACAAGACCACACACACACACACACACACACGCACACACACACACACACACACACACACACACACACACACACACACACACACACGCACACACAAACACACTTTTCGTACCTCCAACGTTTATAAATACCCTCTTTCCGTGCTGCTGTTTTGTGTCAATTCTAGATTTACCAATAAATATAATTCCATCCAATTGTTTTGTTACTAGACTAATAGTCAGACTGTTTCGTTTTCTTATAACGATTCTATTGTCAAGATGCATTCGCAATTCTGTGTTCGTTAACGGAGACTTCCCCGCCAGGATGTTCCAGCTGATGCGCACAGAGCTGTTGTTCTTGTCAATTAGTGAGATATTCACACGTTGTCCTACCAGCTGATAGACAGCAAACCCAGGAGAGTGGACACTGTAGTTGTGAGGGCCATAACCTGTACCACAGCGATCTGATCACACACAGTTGACCGATTCAAAGTAATTAATAACATGATCAACAGTACCACATCTAAAATGCTTGTCATTGGACTCGATCATCATGAGAACACTGGCAACCATCGCACATGTGATCTGAGCGGGTCTCATGGCAGCAGTGCAACGAGCATTCAATCCAGTTGGTACAATAATGTCCTACGCCCGTCACCAACCGCTCCACCGACTGCTCTGTGATCAATGAAGCTCAGTGAGTAGTCACATGAGAGTTATGACCGTCGCTATTTATCTATCTTCACAACGCGCAATCTGTGGTGGCCTGATTGTCTTGTGACCTAGGTCAACTTCCGTTCTTGCAACTAAGCTTACTCATCATCTATGAAAAGATGGTCAGACGGATCGTTTGAAATTGGTTACAGCAAAAGTGTCAAGTCGAACTTGGCAATGTGGTCATAGGTCGTCCAGATTGTGGTTGTTTCTAGTCCGCTTTGATCTTAAATTGATGAGCCAGAATGCGTAGTGACTTGTAGATGAGATGGTCGATTCGAACACATTAGGTACCTTGCGCACTGAATGGAATTAGACAAGATATGGTGGATTCACATGGAAGTGGTTTATCGTTATCACTTCAACCCACGCCGTACGTGCGCAAACCTTATTCCGTGACGCGAGCCCGCAGATAGGATAGTGTGTTGACAGCAGGTGGAAACGGTGTCGTGTACTCGACACTGCGATAGCAATGTGGCTGTTGGACATGAAGCTGATTTACATTGAGAGCTTAGAACTATTGAGATTGTGCTTGCCAGCATTTGGTGTCGACCGTCCGTAGTTTTTGTGACCGTGCAAACAATTTTCACGCCCAAATGTGCTAAGAACTTTCACAATTAGAAAGACAGGTTTTACTGTTATCTTGTGTCTTTGAGCTTTTAGTACATTGTACGTTGTTGTACTTTTGTTATAGTCTCCTAGAGTGACACTATTCCATGCAACACAACACGCTTTTCTATGCTATACACGTGTTGAATGGATCCCGTGAGCTGCTCGCGCTGTGGCACCAAAACTGGTTTGATTCTGTTTTACTAGAGCGTGTTTACTTGTTGAGAAACGTGAAGTTTCTGGCGAAAATCAAGATAATTTGTTATTGAGAAAATATAATAACTATATAGTAAAGACTCAGCTGGCTTGTAAGTCGCTGAAGCTGGCTCTTAGATGCTTCTTTTATAAGTTTTATTTCAATAAGACGTTGTTTGTTGTTGAGGAATTTGAATTCCGACACAAGAATCAAAAGTTAAAATGGATGCGACTCCGTGTGTGTGTGTGTGTGTGTGTGTGTGTGTGTGTGTGTGTGTGTGTGTGTGTGTGTGTGTGTGTGTGTGTGTGTGTGTGTGTGTGTGTGTGTGTGTGTTTGTGTGTGTGTGTGTGTGTGTGTGTGTGTGTGTGTGTGTGTGTGTGTGTGTGTGTGTGTGTGTCCATTATAACTAATGGCAAAAATTTCATACTCACACAAAACTAATTTTGCTATTTTGAATCAACCAATTTTGAAGCTAACAATAGTATCAAACACTAAACAAATCTAACAAAGACAGTTTAGTTGGAGTCATGCGCCCTTTAAAAATAGTGCGTGTGAGAATTCATAGACAGTCAATGAATTAATTAATTACCTAAATAACTATTGTTACGGTAAGAAAGATTTTACAAAGTTTAATTTAGTCTAGCCTGGGTGGCTAAATGCGTGTTGATTTTGTGTGTTCTTCCTCTGAATGAAAGCCAGTTGACTCGGAGTTGTAGTCTTCTGAAAACAGATCGGGTTCTGGTTTGGACAAATCTCTTGCTGGATCGCTGGGCGTTTTTGTTCTTTTACAATAAAGCAAATAGAGTAAATAGATAATTAATTAAATTGAAATAGAACAAGTGAAACAAAGACAGTGTCACGTGTCCTTTTGTTTATGTTTGCATGCATTTGTTTATGTTTATGTTGCTTGTTGTTTGTGTGTGTGTGTGTGTGTGTGTGTGTGCGTGTGTGTGTGTGTGTGTGTGTGTGTGTGTGTGTGTGTGTGTGTGTGTGTGTGTGTGTGTCTGTGTCTGTGTGTGTGCTTGTGTGCATGCTTCTTGTGTTTGTGCATTCATGATTTTGTGGTCTTTGTAAATATTTTTGTACATTTGCTGCCTTTGCACGTGTTTGCATGTATTGTACGTGTCTGCATGCCCACCTCATCTCTGAACTGCTATGTTGATTTTCATCATTTCTACACTCTGCACAACAATCTAAATTACAATCAAACAACTTCAAACTCGTTCCTACTTCATACTTTCCTACCTCTTCGATTTCGTTTGTGCAAACATAACAGTATTAAAATTACTCCTGTCACCAAGATACCTCCTACAGTAGCATCAAGAGCGATGATCAATTCTTAATAACAAAACAATATTAAAGTGCATTTGCAATTAAGTTTGAAAACGCATTAATCAACCTTTAGGATACTGATTGTCGTCTTTGTCTTGTTTAGGCATTTGAGACCTGTCAGGACAATCCAACACATTTGGAGCATTTGTGGAATGTTGAGTCTGCTGTGTGTTTGTCGAAGTTGGAGTCGACTGTGGTTTAACAGTCTGTGCACTCTTCTGAGAGGTAGAGTACTTTTGAGTAACGTCAGTTGCTTTAGTGGTGTGCTCTGTTTCGGGTGGAAATACTTCAGATTTACTTTTGGTGGTTAAGATCGCAGATCTTTCAGTGGCAAAATGCATGGGCTGTTCTGTTTTGAATTGCTGTGTTATCTTTGCTGATTGCTTGATTGTCTGTTGCTGCGTTGTTGTTGTTGTCGAGGGTGTTCCACAAGTTACAGGCGGACCTTGTCCTCTGAGATTGTCGTATTTAAAACAATTTGTAACGTTTTTATTGATATGAGTATTTGAGAAGTTGGTAGTTAGGCAGGAACCGAGTTGATCTGTCAGTTAAAGTAGACACTGTTACTATCAGGTGAAGACATAATATATAAACTGTCTCTTTCTGCCTTGTTGTAAGTTATATATATATATATATATATATATATATATGTATATATTACCTTGTGTGACAACTACTGCCATAGTTACTTGGCCAAAGCAGTTTGTAAGTTATATATATATATATATATATATATATATATATATATATATATATATATATATATATATATATATATATATATATGTATATATTACCTTGTGTGACAACTACTGCCATAGTTACTTGGCCAAAGCAGTTAGTGGCAACAACCGACAATGTGAAGCTATCAGCCCTTGGACGTACGTTGCTACAAAATGAGCCATGGCTAAGAGTAATCAACTGAGATCTCTTCTTGTTATTGATCTTGATGACCACATGAGCAGCTGGCGTTCCCGTCACGTGACCACAGACCGACACCACTTTCTTACACGCTTGCACGGGTACCAGACGAATGATGGGAGGTTCTAAGCAGTAAACAATGCAATCAAAATCTCACTAGTTGATAGCCTTTTACCGCCGACATTGACAATGATGAAGCTTCCGTGCACCACTTTTCCACATGTCACTGTCCCCCATCTGGTCTTCAGTCCTCCGTAGCTCCTCTTTTCCAGATGTATGGTCACACTTCTTTCCTGTGGTAGAATGGTATTGTTATTGATGAGATTATTGATGTCACTTCTGCTCAGTCCGGACGAGCCTACTTCGAAGCCTGCGCTCTGGCGTTCGAATTGTAGCTCAGGATTGAGAACTAGAGTGACTTTATTATGCAGCAGTTGATAGACTGTATAGCCGGGACTGGTGGGGTTGACAAAGTGAGGACCGCAGCCTTCAAGTTA
This sequence comes from Corticium candelabrum, assembly GCF_963422355.1. Taxonomy (NCBI): domain Eukaryota; kingdom Metazoa; phylum Porifera; class Homoscleromorpha; order Homosclerophorida; family Plakinidae; genus Corticium; species Corticium candelabrum. Next base: position 5,233,867 of record NC_085087.1, on the reverse strand, counting down.
AATTCATAGTTTAGATTGATCACTTTATTTTGTACACTTATTTTCCGTTGGATACTCACCGCATTTGTAGTTAGATTGAGCTGCTATAGCAGCTCTCAAGATGAGAAAGCAGACAATGCTAATAATTGGCATTGGCATGGAGTTCATGTACACTCGGTTTGATCGGCGTGGATTAGCAACGTCAGAGAGTGAGAGAGAAGGAATGTTATAGGAAGCAGTTGCTTGAGTTGGTCATTGAATGCAAAGCTAGCAATAAGACTTGTCGCGATAGCGGCTTGTGACTTCCTGCGACATCATTTGCTTGTTGTCTGTTGACTCCCACTATTGATCGATGCCAAGAGTGTCACTGATGTGTCAAGTTGCCGTCCATGCGTGAATGCGGTGTGATCAATCAAATGATAGTCTGATTACTTTGGAAGCTGAAAGAGAACTGTATGGCGCTCGTCCCATTTCTGACCACAAACACTTACAGCCTCGGTGTCGCTTCTGATATTAATCGTTCTTTCCAGCTTGTCGGGACCTGGTTGAGAGTGAGGTGTAAGCCAGGCTTTAGACAGAAGGATTATTATAATTAGCAACTTTCACTTGGCTCTTCCGTTAGCATTGCATCAGTCCTGAGTTGTGATTCCCGAGTCTTGATCTTGAATATTGTTAGTCCAGTTGAGGTTAGATTTACATTTATTGGCGTTGCCACACTTTCAAAAACGGAGAGGTCATCCGCTGGGGTTATAGCTTGGGTAATTTTATGATTGACTTACATCTGGTCAGTTATCTAGAAGACTGTGGTTACTAGAACTGGGGTTAAGGCCCATCCATGAGGCCTCTACTACTTGTAGGCATTGTGTAGTACGTGTGTTTCAATAGTGTGAGATTTGTTCAATGTGGAAAGAGGACGACGACACAGCTTGTTGAGTCCTTGCAAATAGGTGCTTAATTAATTTAGTATAGTTGTGGAAAGGATGTGGGAAAACATGTACAACCAAAGAGCTGCAGCACGAAATACTGGCATTTGAATTTGGTCAGATTTTAGAATTTAGATAATGGAATTTAATTTATATTGGGTCACAGTACAAGTGTGCGCATTAAAGCAGCTCAGAGTACATCTATTACTCTAATCTGTAGATACTAAAGCTTGTATAGCTACTAAATTCAGAGTTTAACAGTTGCTACAACAGTCTATTCAATACATCAAATTTAACTATAAATCAATATCAAGGAAGGTATCGCTGCTAGCTCTGCTACAATTTTTAATCGAAAGTTACATGCATGCTAGCTGTAAGATTTTGTCAAGTACCTTGATTCTTTTCACACTAGAGTGTTGTGTAGACAAACTCTAGTTCTGGATACTCGGAGTTCCTCTCTGGGGTGTCGATGTGCTCCAAATTTATTTTAAATTTATTACTAGATGACGCTTCACAGATTGTATCATACTGTAAGCAACAAAATGGAATTAGGGGCTGTAAATCTTATTATTTGGGCAGGGTTTGTTAATACCTGTGGCTCGTTGGTTGTTTTTTTTGGTGCCATGGGGCTCTTTGGGCTGCTGTTTGTTGGCCATAGTTTGCTGTACGTTGGACATTGTCTTTGGCTCATGGCTTCTCCTGCAGTAAATCTTACTTTGCGTCCCTTGCGTATTTGTCTTTCGATTCGTTTCTCACACGAGGGAGGTGACGTTTGACTTTTAGGAATTTGGGGTGGAATTTGTTCTAGAGCAGGGTTGGTTTCTTCTACCATGAAATTCTCATTTGCCCATCTAGGAAAGACGTTATAATTGGTAAATTTGACATGGATTGAAGTGTATGTGGCTACCTGGTTGGAATTTGTATGTGTGTAGTTTGTATTTGTTAAATTAGAGTGTTTTCACTGCATGGACAAACTGTGCATGTGATGTTAATCAGCTTGTCCATAACAGTATACCAGACTCTGGCTACATGTACATGTTTGTTTAGGTTGTAGGCATATAAGCATGAATGTAATCTGCTGTAGATGAAAGAATACATGTGTGCATGGTTCTTGTTTATTTGCATAAGTGATTGCATGTTGTTGTTGTTGTCGTTGTTGTTGTTGTCATTGTTATGGTTGTTGTTGTGGTGATTGTGTGCTTGTATGTGTGTGAGAGTAACGTATGGTGTGTGTTGCTTATCTGGCTGCCATTACTTTGGTTGAGCTTTGACTGCATCTTTCATTGAGGCAATCTTCCGTGCTCCTACCAAAATATACCGTTTTTCGTAATTGCTCGAATTAGTAAGATTTGATGTCTGACTTTGTTTGACAAGATGACAAGACAGTACAATGATACAGATTGCCATAATTCCAAACACCGAACAGGCAGCACCAATAAGCCAAATTGGTATATCTATGTGAAGACATTGACAATCTCTTGCTACATATCATTAGATCACGTGATGCAAACCTCTATCGATGTTAGAATTACCAGATTTTGCTGTACCCGCTGTCATCTCTGTAATAACAACAGAATTTATTTTAGTAGCAATTTATGCCTCCAACTATATGCATTGCCTGTTGGAAGTTTAGCTGCCGGGTTGCTTTCTGTAACATTTTGAAAATTGGAAGTGGGCGAGACTTTCTCATGAACTTGCTGAGTGTTTCCTTTCAGTATCATCCATTCATCTGTAGGTGTAGTCGAATGAGGCAAATTGTATGGGACATTAGAGAATAGGTTGTTTGAGTTCAAGCTCTCTTGAAGAGCACAGATTTTCTTTGTGAAATTTGCAGAGTCACACTTAACTACTAAATTCTTGTCCTCTATTATTACCAACTGAAATGTCCTTTCACTAGTTTCATAAGTGTTGTTTGCCTTTACTCGATACCAACCAGAATTACTGCTTTTAGTATCTTTTAGAATCATGTGAGTATGATTTCTTTGTATGACTAGATTCTTGAGTTCCACGTTTTCCTTGTTTTCGTCTTTGAATTTTGTCCATGTGATCATTGAAGAGGGAAATTCACTGATTGTGATTGGAATTGCAATGTTTTGATGAACATAGCCTACCAGGACTGGTTCTTTACAGCCTTGATAGAAACATCCATTTGACTTTTGGATATTTATATGAATTGTAGGCTTTACTATAAAGAAGAATTGGATTATTAATGATAGGTGTGTTTGTGTGTGTGTGTGTGTGTGTGTGTGTGTGTGTGTGTGTGTGTGTGTTTGTGTGTGTGTGTGTGTGTGTGCCCACCTTCGATAAGAAATGGTGTGCTTGCGCTAGACAGGCAGTTGCTTGCAATCATTATAAATTTGTGCCCAAGTTGTCTGATAGAATTGTTAAACGTCCAGCAGTTGCCATTTTTTACGTACAGAGATTCTGGAATTATTGTGTTGTTTGATAAAGGAGAGATGATTGTAACAGCAGGAGGAGGGATGCCACTAACGTTTCCACATATTTTGAAGTTTACTTCACTGTTGTTTGTAGTTGCTTTACTCTTGTTTAAGACTATTTCTGGATCAGCTACGTTTAAGCAAAAGAAGTTATCACACGCGCAGTACGTCACACACACACACACACACACACACACACACACACACACACACACACACACACACATACACACACACGTTACACACACACAAACACACACACACACACACACACACACACACACACACACACACACACACACACACACACACACACACACACACACAAGCATTTAGACAGGCAGACAGATAGGCATGTAGGTAGGCAGGCATGCAGGCAGACATACAGACAGACAGACAGACAGACAGACAGAAAGGCATGCAGGCATGCATGCAGGCAGGCATGCAGGCAGGCAGGCAGGCAGGCAGGCAGGCAGGCAGGTAGACAGACAGACAGACAGACAGACAGACAGACAGACAGACAGACAGGCAGACAGACAGACAGACAGACAGACAGTCAAATTTATACTTCAGCCACTGTGTTACGCTTACCTCCAAGCTTCACGGTAACCCAGGGACTCCGTTCATGCGTAATATTAGCGTTATTGCCGTTGGAGTGCTCAAGTTGAAATGCGACGTTCAAACCATCAAGCTTCTGCGTAACGTTCACTCTCAGTTGCCTGGTTTGTCTCGCAATATTAATGAGTTTGCTCTGGGCGTTAGCAATTTTTGCCAATTCTTCTTCAGAAATCTGGGTGGTTGCCGGATTCAATATCCAGTGTAGAACGTTCATGGCATTTGCACTGTTGTTATGACCAATAGCAACAATCCAGTGCCGCCTTTGATAGACAGTAAACGACTCTGAACTTAATGCAAGTTGGTGGGGTCCTCTACCTAAAAAAATTAAGTTAAACAACCATCGCGCAAACGTTGTTATCTTTTTTAAGCTCGTCCTCGCCTTACCACAACGGTAGACTCCATGGGTGATCGATACAAACAGTAAGCATACAGGAAGAACGACAAATGAATATCTCATCGCGTCGCTCGATCTCCAGACGAGCACACAGCACACGATTTATTAGTACAAACACACTCGTTCTAGTCTCACACAGCGAGCGACGTCGCTTTGTAGGTATCTTTGGTCCCGCTCGCGACGTCGACGAGTGTGACAAATAGAGTGGCCGTTCTGTTTGCGGTTGCGAGCTCGATGGTGTGATGGTGATGCGTCTTCACGTGCTCTTGGTGACGCCAAAGAGGAGGAGCATTGTTTCGCACTCGAGAGACGCCTGAGAGTCACCGACTCTAGTCGAAAGTTGACGGTCTAAGCTTTCACAATTGTTATCGAGAAAAGAAAGAGCGATTCATGTCTAGAGAGTTGCTAAGTTGTTAATCAATTTGGCGAGGTCGTTGAAAGGCAATGGGCAGCAATGGTGGGGTATCTGCTGTGTGATGTGCATGTGGGCGAGGTGCCGTTTCCTCGTTGGTGACAAAACTGATCGCATTCGTGAGTGTTGCGTGTGTCCGCAGACACGACTAGACAAATCTACTGTCATTCACGGCTCTGTTTGAATGATGCACGCAGAATGTTAGTCTGAGTTGTAGCAGTTGATCAGCCAAGTATGTCTAGAGTGATTCTTTGTAGCCCTACAATCAGCAGCACTGTTAATGAAATAGACTGGCCATCATTGGCTATCAAACACACAAGGTAGGCACTTGGCTAATCAGACATTCCACACTTGAGGCTCTAGACATACACTCTGTATTGTCTTAGGGTTTCTCTCTTTTTATCCTCATTTTTAATGGCTCATTGTATTTGTGCTACTGTATCTGTCACTTGAGTGTACAACAATATGTCATTATTTACTATTTGCACTTGTGGTAATAACATTGTATTACTTGACACGTGTGCGCACGTTATCTCACTGTCAGATGACATTTAGTGTCCTTGACTAATAAAATTTGTGTTGTTAATTAATTAAATATACTCAACATTTTGGTAATATTGAAACTTGACGCATGAATGACAAGGCAGAGGGACACATGCAAATTTTACAATAACTGTTATGACCCGTTGACTGCCCAAGAATTGCTATTGAAAATCTTTTTGATACAGACTTTTTATTACTGCAGTGCTGCTGTTCTTCTTGTATCTTTTCTGCTCATGTCGTATTCTTACTGTTATTGACCATTTTTCAAACAGCCATTCTAGACGTTTTCACTTTCCACTGCAGACGTTTTCAGGCCCCTAGGCTGTGTGGTTTTGGAGGGGGAGGGGGTTGGACGAACTGCCCACTTAGCTGTGAAGGTCTGCTTTTGATCCAAATTTGCTTGTTTTATCTTGGAGTTTTTTTACGTGTAATGTAATGTAAAAGTGGATTTAGACAAATTCAATTGGGGACTGGTTTGTTTATCGTCAAATTTCTTCTTGCAGACTGCCCAGAGCTAGAATTGACGTAGTGCACTAAGTTTAGTGTTTGCTTTTGACTCAGTCAAAGTTGCTGATCTATTATTTTCGAAAACTACTTTTGTATATTAAGACTTTTAAAATGACGCAACGTGTTGGTGACGTCATTGGTCAATTTTAATATATTACGCACCGCCCAGTTTTAACGTTAGGCAACGGCTATGGTTTTCTTGCTCTGATATCTTCTCTTTCGCATCTTGCCTCTAGCATAGAGTCGCTGGCAGTTACGTATGCACTTCCAGACAGGTATACTGGTCTTCCTTGATGTATTGACATCTACAGCTTCTTTGCTTGTACAGCTTCATTACGTCTACGGCTTCTTTTGCATCAACATCCTTGAATAATCAGAGCAATCCTTCCGTTGATCATGTCAAGTTGTTCAGGTGTTAGGACACTACGTTCAGTGCATCAGAATTTATCTGTCATTAACAATTGGCTATGGATCTTGTGTATTGTCTGCTTGATTCTAGAAACTAGTGCATGAGTACTGTAACCCAGACAGTTCCCAGCCAATGGAACTTCAAAGCTCTAATTTACTTATAAAGGCATGTTACTATCAAATGGTATTTTGGACTAGTTGGCGTTTGAGATCGATGAGAACAGAATGTTTTAGATGCTTGACATCTGTGTATTGAAAAGAGTTGTTCTGGATTCCCATGGTCAGTGTTTTACATTGCTGCTTGAGGTATCTAAGCAGCACCAAGAAGTTAGATATCCCTGAGTGACATATGTTCTGATCAATGCCTGTTAACCTGTCGTGATGTTTGATCGGTGATCTGGTAATGTAGGATGCATTTTGTTTTCTTCTGACGTTCATTCTTACAATTTTTGACTTACAACTATCTTTCAGGTTTACCCGGGGCGCGTTAAATTGTGACCCGGACTCACCCTGGCCCATAGTCTCGGGGCCAGACCCTGTTTGCGTTCACACGTTCATAGGCACCATCGGCATGCATCTCAGCTAGATGCTCAGGGTCTCAAGCACGAGTCAGTGGCGTGGTCTGTATCATAACCGAGGTTTGACCTGCATTCGAAAGTGAGCCGTGCCCGGGCATTGGGCCGGCGCCGACCTCGGCCCGAATAATTGTCGTATACACACACGGTCCCAAGTTCGGCCCCCGGGTTCCCTAACATCGTGTAAACGGGGCTATAGATGGTGAGAGTGGGAATCACCACTTCACTTAATGTCTTATTAAAGATTGCTGCTAATTCCATTCTTGAGCTGACATAGAAACGGAGTATATCCTTGGTAGCTCAATTACAGTCTTATAGTAGAGGTCCGGCCCTACTCCATGGCTAGCAGTCAGTGCATGCAAACTTATGGCGCGGATTCGTGCAGAACTGATAGATATTACGCTCGGAGACTGTATGTAATACCAATGCAGCTGCTCTAGACCACTCATAGAATACAATACACGCTTTCAAGTTGCAGTTCTAAACACCACCAGCTACTGCTACACCACAAGTGCCCGTGCTCGTACGCACTGTACCATAAAAAGACGAGATGCAATACTATCTACCTGGAATCAAGTCCGCACATATAACGAAGATCACTAGCACAGAATCACAACAGACGAGTGCGCAATCTTTCTAACTTGAACGTCAAGGCAGTTTGTAGTTCTACACATTGTGAGCCGCATCTATAAGGACACAAAATTTAATACAGTCCATTCATCAGACGGTACGATAGTCTTTGTATTCTTACTACAATTTGCGCCTGAAAGTTGAAATTCGTAACTAATGTCGTCCACACTGATAGGCGTCGTGAGGGCTATTGCAACAAACTGCATGGCAAACTTCGAGCAGTAGCTGCGGTGAACATATCTGTGGACGTCGAGGCATATCAATCCGCCTCTTCCCAGGTGATCGAAATGATCGATCCTGTAATGCAAACGCAACGGCGCCAACGGTATCAGATCCCTGGTGTCTCGACTGGTGCAGACTGCACGGATGATCAGCTGATGCTTCCCTTCTTGCCCCATCTCGTAGACAAACGAGAGGAAGGCGTTTGCCGGGTGGTGCTGTACGTTTGGAAAGTCGAATATGGTAGGCCCGGCGGCTCTGCCTCCCAGAGGTCTAGGATCGAGGAAGAGAGAATTACCAGACATTCGACGGTCTCTGCATTCCTCGGGGGCCCCCGATTTGTCGTCGTCGTGGTCTTCAAGCATCGGACCAGTGGATATGCCCGAAGGCTGAAAGCAAGGGATGCAGATCGGATCGTAGGAGCAGAACGTGCTACTGATGTTTCTTCTCGCTAGACGCAGTCCCTTTATTTCAAAGGGCGAACGGTCGTCGTCGTCGTCATCATCATTTTTGGAAGCTCGTCTCAGCCAACGAGAACACTTACCCTTGCTGCGTTCTCGTATAGTCCATTCGTGAAGACTGCAGAAGTCTGTGCGTATTCCGCAGTCGTCCTTTTCAAAGTCGCATTTTAAAGTTTTGGGTACGAGATACGGATTGCCTCTGTCGCAGAGTTGGGGACCTCCAAACTCAACGTCGCTCAATGTAATAATATCGTTGTCCACTGCCTTGATTATGATCTCAATTCTAAACGTCTGACACTGATCACGTTTATACCTGATGTAGGTATGTCTGAAACATTTCTTTTCTTGCATTTTTGGGAGCCTGAAGACTGATAGTCTCGTCCCTGTTTTCTGCAAACGCTTGCCTTCTAGATCCTTGTAGCAAAAGATCACAGTTTTCAGCAGGACCTTGGTGTTTTGACAGGAGATGTCATACTTGAATGCAATATAGGCATTGTTTTCACTCCACATCAGTCGTGGCGACCTGATAAATTGGATTCCTGTTTTGATCTTTATGCTGGGATTAATACCGTACAACATGCTCTGTGCTACAAACGGAAAGAGAAATATTGAATATTGATAAATCATAGCAGACTTGTGTAGATAGAACGCTGTTACACTGGCTGCATGCAATTTTATTTCTTATTGTAAAGAATTTGTAATTATTTGAATGTGAAATATTTGTAATTATTAAAGCCAGAGGGGCGTACCTGGGGCATTTTATGTGTCAGTTCTTTTAGTGCGCTAGTGGACCTCCCAGTCAGTTCAACATGCTCTATTCTAGTGAATCTATTTTATTAGTTACCAGGTCTATTGGAAATCATTCGTAAATATGCATAGTATACATGTAATAATAATGATAATAATAATAATAATAATACTAATAATAATATTTATTTTCTATCGCATCACACACAGTAATGCAGTTCCCACCGGGGCATACTAACACACGTACAACACACATGTAAATACAGTAACAACACAAGACAAACTACCTCCCTTCAACCCTTACTACGACATTCCTAACTGTAACTTTATGTCAACTTCCAGAAAAAGAATTCTTTTACTAAGCCATTTATTGAATGAAATGATAATGATATATACACTGCACATTACGCTACAAAGAGTCTTGGAGTCTAAGTCTGCATCTCGAACTTGAGACCCAGGCCAGCACTTCAGCAGCTACAGCTTCTGTGTATACAGCTGGTGCAAATAGTGCATGCAGATTCAGCAGAGGCAGATTGAGGATGGTGTCTAGTAGGGTGCGAAACAAAAACTTAGGAAATTGCTGCTGCCAGACATTCTATTCCAAGATATTGAAATTCAAGCGTTGACAGTGATGAATAGGACACAATCTAGGTGGTTGGGTATAGAGGTAATGTAATTGTTGTTTAATACGAGACAGCTAAAGCTCTAATAACGAACCATAAGTGTTCAAAAATTACAATTAATATTATACATTTAAAATATATAAACTACAAATTTGTGCCTCCGGAACAAGTACTCTGGAATGAGCACACCTCTGGATTCGCCCTTGACTAATTGGTCATATACATGCAGCAGTATACTGAACAAGCAGACCTCTGACTGAAGTGGGTCGGTTCATTCTCAGCCCCTCGAACCCCCATACACCATGGTACGCACTTGGAGAGTTGAGGCCGCTCAGCACCTTCACTATATCTCATCATATATTGCTAATTCATTGTGACAATATTTGAGTTTTGCATGGGCCCCTTGCCAATTCATTGTGAAAATATTGGGGTTTTACATGGGCCCCTTGGCCCACACGGTTGCTAACTTCTTACACCGGCCTATACTCATAGATTTTTCTAGCTGGCCTGCATCACTCATACATCCTGTAATGATTACTTGTCTGGCTTGTCCTGTCAGCAAGATGATATGAATGATGCAGATCCACAACCACACGTGTTATTAAAATTTATTCAAGAATACTGAAGTAGGTAACTGATTGTTCGAGGAAGACGACTGGCGGTACCGACCAACGCAAGCCAAACAACTCGACATACCTCTAGTTTTCGCCTTTTTCGCAGCAGATGCTATCCTTCCGAACGAGTTTGAACCAGTGGCTGTCGACGCGGCAACGATCGCTGCTACGAGAAGAAACAAGGCGAACCGCTCTCCTTTCGTCATGGCTACTCCAAAGCATGGACTGAACTGCTTTGCCGTTGGCTTACTATAATATTATGGTTGCGTAGCTCCTCCTATTCAGGAAAGGCGTGCACCCACAAACAGCAGAGAGAGACGGATATAGACTAGCATTCGTTGACGTAATATACAGAGATGCGCAGAACGTTTATCAAGGCCGCGGGGAATCACAGAGAAAAGTCCAAGATGCGATCGGCTAGTAAATCGACGTTGTTTACTCGGTGGTTGTTCTGGGAGACAATTAGTCACGACCGATAGGGAGGGCTTCTTCTGGGGATTGCCGCTAGTCAACGGAATCCTAACGGCTGACGCCTTCACAACAGGGGAAACTCTGGGAAACTCTAGACCCAACGCGCAGAAATTTTTTGAAACCTCGATATCCATTTTTGTGAAATACTAGACGGCGAGTCCAGTAGCTATTGGAACACACGATAGCTCTAGGAATGAGATTTTCTACCAAAGAGACGGTATGTGTAGAATATTTATTTCAACACTAGTAGTGGGATATTAAAATAATGGCGCCACGTAACACTACTTATGATTATGCAGGCTTGCATGTCTTCAGTAACACCAACATGGCGAGGTGTAGGAGATCATCTCAGAAAAGAGTTTAGCAATCTAGCTCAGTTTTCTAATTTTATAGCAGGATTTTCATCTAGGCATAATTGCAATAGCTTTTCCTTAGTTAACCGAATTTTTACATAAACTGGAAGAAACCGCTTTCTGTTTCCGTATTATTTGGCTGTGCGCTTCCTGGTGCAGTTTGACGATTTGACATTGCATGTGCTTTATTGTGTGTTCACCTTTTCATTTTTGTGTGTATTTCGCGTCTTTGCCCTCAACCATGCATTTGCTTGGGTTAGCTGTTGGAGCTAAGACTTCCTGATCATACAGAATAATGTACTGACTTTTTTACAGGTAAAGATAAGTTTGCAGGTAATTAATTTGACAGGCTGCCACGAAATACGTATACAGTGCACGCACGCCTGCAAAGTGTGTGTGTGTGTGTGTGTGTGTGTGTGTGTGTGTGTGTGTGTGTGTGTGTGTGTGTGTGTGTGTGTGTGTGTGTGTGTGCTTGCATTGGATTGTTTAAATTAGGCAGGTTTTATTCAATAAGCATTTAGAAGATGATGCCAACAAACTTTACGTTAGTATTGACAAACATCTTACTTTATCAGTTCAAGCACTGACCAATCTATTTACTCAATTTACACCAGAGTTTCAGTTCATTAGACATAAGTTGACAACCTATTTGACTCTGGAGACTGGCTTCTTTCAGGATCAATAGCCACCACCTGAACAACAAAACACTCAACAATCTCAAACAGCTGGTATCATTACATAGACAGCGATTTTTCTACCTTATGTGTTTTGCCGTTTGCTGTATTATTTTCTTCTCTGTTATTGTCATCTTCTCTTGTTGACTGTAGTGGATGCAAATAGGGATTCTCTGAGGAGACATTTGACAGTAGCTGATTTGAATTAGTCTCAATTACTGTACAAACCTTCATTATTGAGGCGATCCATTATGACATGTCCTGGTGTTGTCATGTAAGGATTTACTTGATAGGCATTCTTGGCAGGCTCTTCTCTATTCCTGTTTACTTCATGGGTATGGATTTCGTCATAGATATGTGGTGGTCTAAAATAATGGAAGGCTATGCAGGGGTGTCCCCAAGATTTTTGTAAGGCATGGCGGAAATTGTTATAGTCACGCCCTCTCTAAATGTTTGGGCCACGCCCATTCCAATTTTTATGGTGCCCCCTCCATGAAAGCTTTGATGCAGGTTTGCTTACACTGAGATGCCACAAGCTGTTGTCATGGAATGCTCAAACACAAAAGGAACAAAGTGGTTTATTTTGTAGTTCACTGTGCTTGACCACATTATTGCCGAGCATAGCGAGGCTTCTAATCCAGGTCGCACAACAGATATGGGCGTGGTCCTATATGGGTCTCCATCGAGCTTTGTGTGTGTGTGTGTGTGTGTGTGTGTGTGTGTGCGTGTGTGTGTGTGTGTGTGTGTGTTTGTGTGTGTGTGTGTGTGTGTGTGTGTGTGTGTGTGTGTGCGTGCGTGCGTGCGTGTGTGTGTGTATACACAAATCTCAAATTTCTCCTCCCCACGACTACGTTTCATGATAGGACCTATCTTAAAAAATCGTTACCTTGTTCGACTACAGATGAGTCTAAGAACGATTCATGCCAGTGACCAAACCACGAAGAAAATGCTTCATGCATTTCCGACGCCCCATCGTTTTGTATTGTAGCTAGGGACTGTGTGTATGTGACAACCAAGAAACACCTTCAGGAGTTGTATGCCACCTACAGTGAACTATTCACACGTCCTGTACTACAGTATGATCAATCCTTTACTACACTGTGCTGCATCTAACACTGTTGATAGCCAGTGTTTGCTGATATCAATTTCTATGTCAGTAAATACCATACTGCTGTCGTTACAACGGAACTGACTGCATACCTATACTGTACATTTTTATTGTCTTGATCACGATCACAAAACGACGATCGACTACCTATACCAGGCCTATATACGTAATCTAAACTACTAGGAAGTTCGCATGTTTGCTGCCATGACAGCTAGGGTTTCAACAAATACGTATTGCCTAGCTAGGACTCAGCGTTTAGTAGACGATCTGTAAACTCCAGTTGGACGTGTTACTCACGAACGCGAGGCGCCTACGGATACCATAGAACTAGTAACCCTTATAGCCCTTGGAAAATTTCCAGACCTCAAGAAGCTGAGAACCTAGTAAATAGGATAGGAAGGGCCAGATATCTACAGAACTCAGTTTGATACCAACAGATGACCTAAACAGGGGGCGGGTGCTGACAACCACTATTGATCTTTTGAGTACTTTTATTACATACCATATGACAGTCTTTGTCCTAATTGCTCTTATCTTCAGACCAAGCATCCCAAGAACTACTCAAACAACTTCCACTTTAAAATACAAATACAAGTCTATTGTCTTCATAGCTAATCACTGTCTAGTCATGCAGCAAAGCATGGCGGGCCTGTACCAAGTGGAAGCCAAGGCATGGCGGAGCGCCGTGCCTTTTGTATGCTGGGGACGACCCTGCTATGCATGTAATACAGTATTTGTGTGTGTGTGTGTGTGTGTGTGTGTGTGTGTGTGTGTGTGTGTGTGTGTGTGTGTGTGTGTGTGTGTGTGTGTGTGTGTGTGTGTTTCTGTGGTGTGTGTGTGTGTGTGTGCAAGTGTGTGCAAGTGTGTATGTGTTCGTGTGTGCGTACGTGAGTGTGATTTACTGCGTCGCATGAATACGTGACTGTACCTTCTCGAATTTCTTAAAGCTTTTATCTTCTTTTTAGCTGTAACTATCACCATTACCACAGTCACTAGCGCAAGCAATGAAACCATAGCTGAGGCCAAAACAATCCATAACATGAAATCTATATACATTGAGAAATGATGGTAGAAATTAGGATGTGTGAGAAGACACACAAATAAATTGATTTCAAATTATAATTTACCAGTGTCTTTGTTTGGGCTTGTTGCAATTGGAAACGTTTGAGCCATAGTTGTTGGCAGATTCGAATCTCTTTTGACGGTCGAGAAAAATTTTACGTACTCTGTCGTCGTCTCTCTCCTTGTACTATTGGTGATGTCATTGCCAAGTGTGGCAGAGATCACGGTAGGCAGCAACGAACAATTTTCACCTCGCCTCTCAGCTGTAGAGAAAGATCTGACAGCGTGTGTTCGAATACATTTACCGTGGTCTTTACCTGTAATGGAAATCTCGTCCGTGCCAAAGCAATTAGACGACGTCGCTGTCACAGTGTGACAGCAATTGATGGGCAAGCAAATGTTGCCATTCGATGCTGCCATCCAGACTATCTTCTCCTCATCGATTGCAGTGAAGGATGGGGTTGGACTACCTGTTACATTGAAACATATTTTTCGAACGTTTGTATTCCTGTTGTTGCTGCATTCTGTCGACCAATAACCAATTCTCGGAGGCGCTAAGCATCAACCAGATTGATTGTGGTGTCGAGCAACCAGCTGTCTATACTCTGGTCTTACCTCCAGGTTGAATTCTAACCAGTTGGCTCTTTGGTCGTCTACCATATCGATACCAAAATTCGTTGCTCGTTGAAACGGTGTCATTCAACCATAGCTGGAGTTGTAGACGATTCTTGGCTGTAACACTGTAGACCTTGTTACCGTGGTCTGTCAGAGGCCGTCGTTTCCAAACGAGCTTGTCTAGCTGTTTTCCCACGTTGATGACTGATAGCATCACGCGCGAATTTGGCCACCAGTAGAGAGTGACGCGAGCACTCGCGTTTGTGACAGATGGAACGAGGTAGTTGTTTGCTTGAAGAAAAGGGATATTGAACTGATGAGTATACACACCTTACCCTTTATGTGGCTCTTGATGCGAACTTACTGCATACGGGAGCGCTTGAATTCATTGAAGCGGGAACGACGGCCGGTAAGAAATACAGCGAAATAGAGACGAACGCTAGACGGGCGTTCATGCTTCGGACGTGAACGCGTAGAAGACTACAATACAGACTGAGGACGTTTTACCACGTCGTGTGGTTTGATGGTCAGTTAGCTGCGTCTTACACCTGAGCATCCGCCAACACGTCAGTGTTGCAATCACGTTCACTCCTCCGCAGTGTACCAGTCGATTTTGTTAGCCTAGTTATGATTTATTGAAACGAGAAGAAAGCGATTGGAGTGGCTGTAATGGAGCGACGCTTGCTCGTTTGGGTCTTCACTTCTTCTGTTTCGGCTTTCGGCGTGTGACGGAGGTGTTCAGTCACCTTGTCGGATGACAGGAAGTGTTTGTTAGCGCCTTTTGTGTCTATTGTGAGCTTAATGAAACTTCTTGAGACTAAAAAGGAATTTGTTAGTAATGTGGTTAGACATACGTACCGATTCACGTTTGAACGATTTCTGGAATCATTGAATTTCTAATGTAAATGTTTGTTTCTGTATTTATTGACTTCATCACTGTCTGAATTTTAAAAAGGAATGTTGTTACTCTAAGTGCTTTGGTTTACTTTGCAGGAGAATGTGAGGTGAATGCGTGTGACCGCTCGTGTGACCGCTCGTGTGACCGCTCGTGTGACCGCTCGTGTGACCGCTCGTGTGACCGCTCGTGTGACCGCTCGTGTGACCACTCCTCTGTTTCGGCCCGTGCGCATGTGTAAGAAGGGGGCGTGGATTGATGAAGGCGGTGGTACCGTAGATACCGGTGGTACTGTACCTGTGGTGGCGTTTATGTAAAGGTGAGATTTACAGTTTTAAGTTAATTTAAAGTGAGATGTACTATTTTCTTGGTTCATGATTGTGATGATGGTCACCGGTGTTCAGAAGCGTTAGTAGTGTACGTGTTATTTGGTCAGACACCATGGAATCATATTTAGCTCAATACGTAACATCAGCTGTACTCCTGGAGCATCATGTCTACGTATCTAACAAATACCAATTTATGCATATACTGCAAACCATCTACCAGTCCAAGACTGCTGCTATAAGTTTTTTTCTAAGAAGTGTCCGGAGATATTTCTGTCTTTGCATATTTGTCTAGCCGTTATTAACAAACTCATCTGCAGTAACAAAACATGAAGTTAAACATAGAAATTTTGTTACAAGTCCCAAACGTACCACAAAATGTTGATCCTAGACTGGGTGCAAATAGGATGTTGTCCACTGTAAGGGCTGTATCGATTGCACCGGCTTGCAGTTGAATGACGAATGTGGAACACATTTCTGATGTCACAAACGTGTGTATATCTAAACAGATCGTTCCTCCGCGACCTTCTCGGTCAAAATGTGGAATTACGAAGTGAAGGCTATTTGGACCAAGAGGAAGAAAATCATTAGCAGGGCTTGAAGTACAAACCGCTGCAATTATGAGATAATGGAGACCTCCTTGTTGCATTTCAAACTGTAAGGAGAGAATGGCGTTTACAGGGTCGTGCTGGACTTCTGGGAGATCCGCCACTGCAGGACCGACTATCTCACCGCTTACTTGGGGATCGAGTGAGAGCACTCTTCCCATTGATTGACGTTTACCGTGAAATATGGAAACAGATTTGGGTCTCGGAAGAGTATAGAATGGTTTAACAACAGAGAAGCCCGATGCCTGAAGACTTGGAATACCGACGGGGAAAACGCATTGTAACGTCATGAGTTTACTCTTCTGGAGAGGATAACCATTTTTTCTCCTTGGACACGTGTTGTGAGTCCATCGTGAAGCGAAGTTAGTGAATTGGGAACGGTCTTGAATAGTCCAGTCTTTGACGCCACATAAGTTGTTGCGTACTCCAGAGTCTCCTCTCTCAAAGTCACACCCGGTTGTAGTCCTTACGACTCCTTGACAAGAATCTTTGTCCATAAAAGACATTTCATTAATGGTTAATGATCCAACTTTTGTCGACAGAATCATCGACAAACGAACAGTTTTACACACGCTTGGAAATTTCTTTTTGATAACCATGGGTAGACATTTTCGTAGAGATGATACTTCGTTTGAGAATTCGAGAGTAAGGCGAGATATTAGAGATTTCGCAAAGAAACGCCCCTCTAAGTCACTGTAGCATCGATATATTGTTAGCAGGTGTGTGCTGTATACAGGCTTTGTCACTTTGTAAAGAACTTTTAAGACAGAGTTGCTTTCGTCTACCAGAAGCAACGGAGATCGAATGGTGACAGGACGCTTATCAATAGTAATGTTGAGATGGGGTCCGAAGAGGTCGATAACTTTGAGACTTCCTGTATAACAGAGGAAGAAGGGTGTAAACGAATTAGCAAGTCTAAATAAACTGTCCCTGCAGTGCTTGCATGCTGTCAAAGCAAGTGTAAATCGTAATGGAGCATGGTTGCAGACAGAGCACACACTCAAAGAGCAAGCAAGACTCCACGACAATCGAACTGCAGCCTTTTGCTATTTGATAACTGCCTCGATCACGACATCAGACCACAATTATTTAGATACCTTTGTGAGAGAACGAGTACTGACCTGGTAGACCGTTTCCAATGCTGATGAAAGCTGAAGAGAGACTAATAGATAACGCAACGATTACTCCCAGCCTAGGCATCTCCAACTACAAGTCAACTCTGAGGTCAAGGTAGACTGGCTGCATGGATAGGAAACTGCTGTATATATATACAGATGTACAGGGGCCGGCCCAGTTGCTGACTCATGAATACGTACAAATCGAAGTTCGTGTGTACATTACTAAGGACTCTAATTATATTAGTGAGTTGAGTCGAGTCCCTGTCTCGTTTCCTTATGAGTAACTTCTGTTAGAACCGGATCTGAAACGCTTTGGTCGACTTCAAGCTTTCATAGCAAATGGTGCAGCTGTGACCACCGCCCCATACCCCCAAGCCACAAGTAATCGCCCTGTGACCACCGCCCATACCCCCAAGCTACGAGTAATCGCCAAGTTGATAGGTCAATACAGCAATTGTGCTTAGTTTGAAGCCTGTCATTGACGCACCTGATGAGATCACACCCTTTTTGAGAAAAAGGCGTGTGTTTCCAGCTAGCAGAGGGTGCATACCCGAATGACAGTGCACCTCCATTCTAGTAACAAATACAAGTGCAAACATTGCAGTTCTGGTGATGCTCACTAGGTGAATTTATCTTACAAGTTTAGACAACATTTCAGATGAACTTTGATGGGTGTGAGGAAAGAAAATGTTTGTGATTTTACGACAGCCTGAAAATGTGGTTCCATTTTTGTTCTGTCAGAGAGGTTCCAGTTTATTGGCCTAAAATAGCACTCAGTGTTTGTTCACAAGGTCTTTGTGTTTGGGTGCGTACTTTGAATGCAAAATTAGTTTATTACCTCTGGTGTGGTCTGTCTAGGAGTGAATTTTTTTAATGCAAGGGTTAATTTATCACCTCTAGTGTGTTGAGTGTTTGATTGCGCATTTTGAATGCAAGGGTTAATCTATCACCTAGTGTGGTCTGTTGATTGCACATGTTTCTGAAATCATGACCAGACTATCATAGGTCTCTTATAAATTACATTAATTGGTTTCCTGAAAGCGTTTAAAGAGTCTGTGCAAAATAATATGTAGACCTTTTAGGCTATCTATCTAAGAGTGAGCCTAAGTTGTTTCTTGTAGCTAAAGGAAATGACTGCACGTGTCTCTGGTTTGTGTTTACAATGCGCGTTGATGTGGTATTGTCGCATTGGGCTGGTATGTGTCCATGATTTTCTTTTGCTTGACCTCTCTTGTTGTTCTTCTTGATGTTGATGCCCCCTCAAGAGACAACAATGATGCATACTGCTTGAAACCACGGCAACGTTGTTTAGCACTTGTAGATGCTGTGTACAAGGCTGTCCTAAGAATTGTTGTTTATTCACCTGAGGGGTTGGCAATTGTTTGTTTCTTGTTGAATATTCATGTCTTCTAGATTAGAAATAGCAAATGGCCAAAGGTGGTGGAAGTCTGCAATGACCAGCTGTTCTACAACTCTAGTCTACGTATGAGTACTGCAGGACAAGGGACAAGGGATTGTTGTCTAGAATGAATATGTTGATAGGGTTGAATGGAGTTTGCTTTTCTACTGATGTTTGTTTCACTATACACTAACGGTTTGTAACCAGATTATGCAAGGCAATATCTTGGTGTATCATTTTTTGATTTCCTGGACACGAGGATAGTTTTGTTTGAATGGGCGCGGTCTGTACCTTCCTTGCATCCTATTGTTTGGTTACGCTTATTGACTGGGCCTTCATGTCATTGAGCATTTGTCGCGGAGACTTCAGTCTTTACTGCACGTGAAGAACACTATCTGCAATTACCTGTCACTTTACATTAACAAAACAAACAAAACAATTGCCTATCAGGCTTGTGGCTAATTTTCGTGGGTAATTTTTCACTTCAAAATTTGTATTTTTATCATTGAGGTTCATCTGCAGGTTTTGATGTCGTTTCAGACCGCAGATTTTTGAATGCCTAGCATTTGATTCTGCGTTTATCTTTGCAGATATCGAAACGCCATGCTGTTAATTAATCTAGTGATGCTATGTAGATGACTAGGGTTACCAGACACTCTGTCTCATTGTTTTCCTCTGGCCTCTTTAGTCTACCACTGTCTTCTTCGTGATCTCTTCATCTCACTCAACACGTTGCTTATGACAAAAATTCTACTTGGGCGTCTGTGTGCGGGTTAGCTTCTTTTAGAATAGCTGCTTTGGTGGCAACAGGTTGGCAGGCTAAGCTGTTATGAGTTGGTGTTTACAACAATAGTAGTGGTAAGATACTCTGTTTGCATTACCCAACCTTGAAGACTGGAATACCACGTACAATATGTATGGTGTATTGAAGGGATAATGATGCAATTTAATCAATGCGTGACACTTTAGGGTTAATTAATTAACAGATGACTACAGTGATTTGCATTACATGGGCTGCAAAGGTTACAGTACGACGCGCCTTATGATCTTGTGCAACTTTTGGTTTCCATATCCATTTTAGGTGGCGAGGCTTGCTTAACTTCATTGTTTAGTTGACAGGCTGGGGATTTCAGGGTGTCTTATTGAACTGAATCAGTAAAGACGAGCGCTTAAAGCTAATTAGTATCTGGGGGCGTAGGAAGTACAACCCAGAAAGGAACAAGAACAGGCGCAATCAACGTTGGGGAGTTTTGTTCTATTTGTAGAGTGGGCGGCAGAGATTGCATGGGGAACTTTTGTATAGATTAAAGCTCTACCCTTTCATTTTCTGCAATTAGAGTTGACGTCGACTTGTCTTGAAAACAATGGTGTATCCAGATATTCTGAAACTGTTAGGCGGACATAAGTGTACAGTACTGGTAACATATGACGCCACAAAACAAAAATTCAGAAATATGTTAACTTAATTACTTATCACTGATAACGAAATTGACCAAATTTGCCTCGGCTCGGACACCTCGGGAAATTTCATAGTAAATGGAGATCCTTCCACCGACTCATCACCTCATGTGTGTGACTGCCGGCTTGTATTCATCCCCTATTGACGGCGCAAACACTACCAAGGAACTGAAATTTCTGACTAGTTGATGCTTTTCCATGCGTACTGTACTTCCGGTCTCAAAAGGGGTAGGTGCGCGCCTGTTGCACCACCCTCTATATCAGCCACTGTCAATGTAAAATTGCTTTATCACGCATGCTCTGTCGTGTCAACTTTTTACGCAGCAGCACTCATATCTACTTTTTATGAACATTCATGTTGTGGACAGATTAGTACATCGATTGCCATTTGATTTGTTGATCATCTCAATTTACATGCATGTTGGCAAACCAGGGGCGATGGACCTGGGGGGCTGAGGGGCTCGGGCATCTTCAATTTGAGCACAACCTCTATTTTCTGTAAGCAAACAGTATGTACCCTCGTAGTTCATGCATGCACTCCAATGTCATTTCATGCCCCGCCCCAACTTGCAAGTCGCTCCGGCCGTTTCTACAGACAATTGGCATTGCGAGCCCGTTATCGCTGTATAGATCTACAAGACGACACCGAACTTATAAGTAGAGATTAATGTTTGTGCGAGGCATCTTGTGACGGGATCAGAGGTTCGTTGGTATTTGGTCTGGGCACGCGAGGTTGGTATCATCAGATCTAGAGCCTCTATATGCGTCGGTCTCTGGGTACCATCACAGCCTCATATCCAGGCCCTCATGCGTAGCCGGATACGAGTATCGTCACCCACAGTTGAAATCTTTCTGTTGGAGCTGTAACAAAGATATCACTTGAATAAAACAAGAATCTTGTAAAAACTTTATATGGACGCTTCCGTTTGAACATAAGAATTTTTGACTCTGGAGGTGTGGATAATTTTAACTCTAATGTTTATTATCTATCACACGAGTTGCAAATATGCTTACAAAATTATTATCAGTTATCCTATGGACCATGCAGAAGGATGAGACAGAGAGTCACTTTTCCTAATCAGAGTCACAATGAATTACAATAAGCTTACTAGTTTTGAATGCAAACTACTGCAACTACTGTATACTATTATTTCAGTTTGCATAGACACGGTGCCTCGGCTGGTCTTTGTTAATGGTCGTGTAAGTGACTGTACTGCTGTGTGTTTGAGCCTCTGGGGACGTTTGCAGAGCGTCAGGATCCAACTCAGCATAGTGGACAGTCTGTATACAAAGACACAACATTCATGTTCGTGTAATAGAAGATTGCAGTGATTTACCTCCTACACAAACCATCTAACTCATGAACTGTACGACAGTTCAGTGTTTGAGTTGAAGTGCATGCGCAAGGATTAAAGGTCACAACTAACCTGCTTTACAGAGTATGGTGTGGGTGTATCGTCTGAATTGAACGTTGACTCTGCTTCTTCACCGGCATTAGTAGTGGCATCAGATGAAGGGATTATTGGTTGAGCGTAACAAGGCTCAGGTGGCAAATCGAGTCTAAACGAATCCAATTAAAATAGATAATTGTATGCATAATGTGAGAAGTTGGTTACTCTTCAGCCGTTTCAATGGCGTCTTTTGATGATCGATTGTCTAGTCAAATTGTTGTTTTTATGGTTTATGTCTTAGACATGTTGCTGTATATTCTGACTTACGTTTGAGGTAACGATACAGAAAGATGGTGAGAAGAACAACAACAGAGACACTGAAAATTGCAATTAGTGCGTACAGCAAAGCCAAGTATCCTGTAAAACAGATAGAACCGAATTAGATCAGGCTGTGACTTTCTATTTGTACGATCAACTTGCCAGGTACAGAGTCATCTTTGGTTCCTTGGGGACTCTCTGTATTAGGCAACACTCTAGACACACGACATGTACATACAACAGTAGGAATGTCCATGTGTTTTGTACAAGATGCAGATTCAACTGATCTCAAATGTCTGTGACATGAGCATTGGAGTTTACCTTGAAGCTGACATCCTGCTTGACTTTGTGTCTACATCTGCACAACCACAATACTCGTATTTATATAGAATCTGATCAACATTATGGAGTTTATTCTTACTTTCTAAATCTGCCAAAGAGAAAGTTATATTTTTCTCTCCAAAGCAATTATGTGCACATATAATGATTTCTCCTTTATCGTTCCTTTTCCTCTCATCAAAGGTGAGACACTCTGTGTCCTCCATGTTGTACGTTTCATAGTCTTCCTTTGGCAGCCTTTGCTCATTCATGAAAACTTCAAAATCGGGCTTTGGGATTCCCATCACGTCAACACAGATATGTACTGTAGAATTTTCTTTTCTTTCTTTTGTGAGATTGCTTGAAATACTTGGTTCAGCTAACGAGAAGCATGTAACGCAACAAATATATAAGCTACGTTATGGTTTGTTGGTTGCTGACAGTGTTTACCTCCCAGATAAAGGGTAACGTTTTCTGATTTAGAGACATTGTTCTCATTGTTGTTGACAGTGTAGTACACTACTAGACTGTGGAATGAAGCGTTTAATTTTTCTATTTTCAATTCATTCGTTGTATTTGTTGCATTTGGAAAGTTGGGCATTGTTATCATTATTCGTGTATTGTCATTAGAATTTGGTTGAAGTACAACGGCTTGTCCCTCTAGTAGGTATACCACAAGATTTTCCGATCCTACCATCAAGGGTACTTGGGAGGTCTCATTGCTCTCTTTAGAAACCCACTGTTTACTAAATTTTATGAAATCATTACCGTCTACTTACCTTTTAGACATACCGGTGGATGTTTGGCAGATGAAAATCTAGTGACGTTATATAAGCTGAGAGCGAGAGATAATACAACAGTTATCTTGTTCATTGGAAGCGTTCTACTAAACAACAACACGTGAACGTGAGAAATGGTATCAAATGGAACTGAAACGATAAAACTGCTTACCTCCGTTGTCTGACTCCTGCTGGAGTTTTGATTTATACGAAATAGGCGAAAGCGCAAATTGAGAAAGGAAAGGAGGTTCGATCCGGCGTCGTCGATGCTTCCTAGTTTGGTACCGAGAGATAGCTAGATCAACATCAATCGGAAGGTTCTGTAACAGTGGGCAGACAATAGGCTGACAACGCTGTGACCAGGATGTCCCGTATCCAGTTCACGCTGACCCCGCCTGCAACTCGACTTGCAAATTGAATGCACGCACGTAAGACTAATCGAGTTATCCTTCCTTCGACTAGAGATCACCCTCGAATGTCTAATTCAGGCACGAGGTACGCACAACAGCAATTCCATTTATGTAGGAAAACACGTTTGCTCGTAGACTCGATGCATAGAGCCTAGACGTTCACATTGCACTTTCCACTTTGCGGTGTTGTTGACGAGTTTGCAGGCGAAGGGTGACGAAACTGTTAACGCGTCACGACGTGGATGATATCGTCAAGAGCAGGACAGCAGTGGCGGATCCAGGGTTGCCCAATTTTTACCGTTTCCGAGGTGCACGAAAGTGGAAATGCCCTTTACAAAATTCTGCATCCGTTACTGTATTCCCATATGCTTTAGAAATGCTTGCATAACCGTTTGAACGACGTTAAAATTTGCGGCGTGACTCTAACAGTTTGATGCATTGCACAACATTTTCCTTCCCCCCCATTGTCAATTGATTCGAAGAGACAGGCGTTTGTATGTGCCTGCATGTGTCCAGTGAAAAGTGTCAGCATGCATGCTTTCATGGAAAGTCACTAACAACGTTACGCACTGTGCACTCGGGAGGTGTCGCTTATAGTTTGATTGATATCACACTTTTCAAGGTTTTCGAGTTGTGTGGTGCTCGTGTGTTGATCACTTGGTGATAATACAGGCATATCGCACACGTTGCTTACATGTAGGCAGGGAGTGCATGTTGCTCGAGATTTCCGAGTTTTTTTTGTAGACTCCGTCTTCAATGTACATCACTCTGATAGCATACAAATAAGTATAGAGACTACAATTGCTAGTGGAAGGTTTAGAATGCGTTAGTAAAACAGCAGAACGATCTCATGGGCTTACAGAGTGGTTTCTAGCAACGATTGTGGGTGAAATCGTGTATTTAGTCACACGTTTGCTGATATACAATGACGGGAAATCGTGTTGCGACACGCAGACACTGACTTCCGGTACTATATACGGGATAGTGTATTATTTCGTTTTTGTCTAACGACGTTAATACGGGACGTGAAAGGTAAACCAAAAAGAAAAATTTAGGAAAACAAGATGTTTAGAGTTACGATTAGAATTTTTGAGCAGCAATGCAGTGATGGTCACGAGTATACAGGTACACAGTAGGTATACCACATATTCTAATTAACGGGGGCGTAACTTACGGACAAGAATTTGAAACTGAACTTCTAATTGTTTGGTTTCAGATTTTAAATTAATAGTTGCATTAATTTTTGAATTTATTGGCAACTACTGTATAGTTTTGAATTTCAATTTTTGGCTCCGTCTTTGTTTTCCTGAAAGATGTTGCTTTCGTCCAGCATCGAGTCGAGAATAAAATTAAAAAGGACTTTTATACGTAAAGCGCATCAAGCAGTATTTATAATCCAGATTGCAGCAGATGTGAATTGGATGCACATTTCATACGCGTTGAGCCATTTCACACTAGGAAAACGCAAATTGTCTACCTAACCATCATAGACACGCCTACCCGTGTAACGTGCGCTAGAAATTGCTGTCGGTTATTATGGCTGCCAGTCTTCGCGAAGATAGTTCTCTATCTTTGGTTACAGTACTGTACGTCCATCTATAGGCAATAGGTACAGGGTAGAGAACGCTACTTCGAAGACGTTGCTGCCGTTGCGGGGAACAGGCGTCGCGAAATAGTCTCGCGTAGCCAGACCCTTACCCCACCCTCATCCCGCGCGAGAGAAATGGTCTGTTGAGGTTCCTTTGACGTTGCCATGTTGCCGCATCGCCGAATTCCTGTAAACTGAAGACCCTATAAATGTTATAAAGAGGCAATATAATATTACCGCTTGGTTGCATGCTGGGTGTCTACAGGATGTAATCATCGATGCTATCTTTGACCCTAGGCGAGCCACGAATAACGTTTCATGGCCTGTACTGTTGAACAGCCATCGCGACGTGAGTTCTTGTTTCGAGATATCGTCGAAATGGTGTGTACGCGCGCCCTTTGCAGTCTTGATTTTCACTTTGCGATGCCGCGGTGGTGACGAGCACGTGAGTGTTTGGCTAGCTAGTAAGTAGGCTAGTCCAGTGATAAGCTAGACGCATAGGCTGTGTGGCGACGTACTGGTGCTCTGCATGTTTCTTACAGCGAGGCGATATCATGTCGCTGTCAGTTGTTTGTTGGACGTGTTTCCGGTACTAAACTCTTGACAACTACGTGAATTTCCTGAGAATCTAGGAGATGATCGCCTCCCCATACAGCCTAGCATCTAGCTTCTCACTGGACTAGCCTACTTTCTAGCCGAACACGTGCGTGCTCGTCACCACCGCGGCATCGCAAAGTGAAATCAACGCCTCAAACGGCACGCGCACACACCATTTTGACGACATTTCGCGACAAGAACTCACCTCGCGATGGCTGCTCAACGGTACAGGCCATGAAACGTTATTCGTGGCTTGCCTAGAGTCGAAGATAGCATCAATGATACATCCTGTAGACACCCAGCATGCACCACTGGAATGAGAAGCACTAATATTATCTTGTCTCTCTAGAACATTTATAGTGTCTTTAGTTCACCAAAATTTGGTGATGAGGCAACATGACAACATCAAAGAAACCTCACCAGACCATTTTCCCGGCGGAATGTTGAGGGCGGGGTTAAGGTCTGACTACGCGACACTAGTTTCGAACATGGCAGCTATTCGACCCACGCACACAGGCAAATTAGTGTAAGCGTATTCCTCAAGACCCTGATATACTCGAATATATCTTGCGTTTTTCGACGTCGCCGGCAATAATTGACACGTTCCGTGCGTGCCGTCCGATTTCGAGAATGGACAGTGTAAATTTCGTGGAGAATCACTAGGCGACGTTTCGAAAAGTTTGTAGGCGAGTGGAGACAGGTTCGATCGGCTGGGAATCGCATCGTACCGAGAGAGCTCTGGTAGACGATGGTAGACAAGGTTGCTTGTTGAAGGAGGAGCGGATGGTTTGCGAGCACAGTGGGAACAAACATTCAAAATGGCTACACCCATGCATGGAGCACTTTCCTTTATATATATAGACTAGTAGATACTACAGGGTGACCATGACGCGAGGGCAATCAATAACACAATAGAGAGTTTGTTAGTTTGTGAGGGGAAACTCAATAGACTTATTAGGTAGTTGTCTGGGTATAGGTGTGATTTCCTATTCGCCCCGCGTACACCAACGGTCTGGACACGCGAGACTATACGCCCACAGAGCGTGTGCAGTCATGGCTGCTCGATCAGGTTTTCGCGAAGTTCACTTTGGTCTGCGTCACAAAAACTACCACTTCCATTCTTGGTGCTAGGTAATTAAATAATTAATATATTTTAAGGTATGCGCATGCATTGTTAAAAGTACATTGCAATTTAGCCTCGAACTTCCAGACTAAAGAGTGCGCGACTTCAGTCTGGACCAGAATGGCACTGTACTAAAATGATTTCGGAACTGCCTTCTAAGCCAATCAGCTTCTTAGAACCAGAACGTTGGCTCTAAATTGTGATTGGTTTAGCAGTAATTGTTTAAGCTAAGTGCACTTAATTAAATGCGCGTATACGAAATCCTTCTTGGCTGCAAAGTGCACGCCAAAACCGTCAATAGAGTCTCTTGTGCACGTATGCGTCTTTGTTTTAGTTTCAGCTCCAGTTCTTCGATCATTTTATGCTTACGGTGACAGGACATGCACAGTAGGGTCGGTAGACTGTCACCTACCTTTGACAACTGGTCAAGAAATGTGCATGTCTACAGGAGCAAATGCGACCGTGGGAACGTTGGATGATGTCGCTTTTGTCAAGCGTCATTGTCGAGTCAGGAATAGAGTGTCAAAGAGATAGTCGCTTGAAGTGTTAATTGAGTTGTTTTGCTCTGCAGGGTTAGTTGCGCTCCGTTGGTTATGTCTGTGGCTGTTGTGCTTCTCGTTTTTGGCTTATATTCCTTTTTGCCTCTGTCTGCTGAGTCGAAGCGGTTATCCGTATGCGGTAAGACGGATTTACCACGAGTACGTGTCACATGCTTACTAGAAACGCAAAGCGTTTGCAGCATTGCACTCTGCTACTCAGTGTCTTGTTGCTGTTTTTATTTGTAGCTTGTTATGTAGATGGGTGGTTGCTACTGTGTTTGTTGTTCGTGTTTAGGGAAGGGGCCTCATGTGCTGAGGTCTACAGCTCTAGATGTCTATCTCCTGCCTAACACTTATGTCACTTTACAGTCAGTACCATGGAAAAGAAGTAATTTTGTCATAGAATGGTTGACTGAACCTAGAAGCAAGCAACATTTACTTGACAAGAACGGGAAGGAAAAGGATATTACGATCGGTTCTATGAACGAACAATTGAATCATCTTGTTGTATATTACAATTACAAGTATAATGAAGACAGCAAATTTGCATTTCACAGAAGCAGTACAGCTACCTTGCATTTGTTCGGTTAGCATTGTGACTCGTGATAATTATTTTAATTACCAGTCGAGTTAAACTTTTACTGATTAAACAATCTATTTTGCAGACAACAGTTTTGAAAATAGCCAGCCACCTTACGTCTTTTCAGGAAAACAAACCATATTTTGCCTACAATCGAACAACAGTGATAATAACGGCGTCGTTTCTCCAATAAATATTCAAATCTTTCTCTTTAAAAGCACAACCGATGACGGTAATCAAGTCCGCGATAAACTCATTGCACGTGATCGGTATGACTATCAAGGTGGGTGTCTTTGGATGAAGTCACTGCAAGAAGCAGATAATGGAACGTATACAATGCAAATGAAAAGCTGTTTTCCACCCACAAACATTACCTTTTTTGTAAATGTCACCAGGACAGGTAATTTGACATTGTAACAGATGGATTAATTACTTACAAATATATTTGAATTTGTAAATTTTTCAATGTGCATGCATGTGCAGATTTGACTCAGTCTACAACAACTAAACAACAAACTGTAGATCATACTCTCCGTAAGTAGCACTGTTCTGTTGTTTAACGGTCGTCACTTATTTGTGTAAAATTGGAGGTATAACTACCACACCTTCTGTTCAACTGACCGAAGCAGCCACGTCAAAATCATCATCAAAATCAGGCTCCATATCTCAATATCAACACTCTTCACCTTCTTTTACTTCTTCTCCTGTCGATCAAAGTCAATCATTTTCTTCCAGAAATCATTACAAGACGAGTGGTACTGAGTTACAATTTAGTGTTAATTCAACTCCAACATTGGAAGGTGGAGTCAAAGCCCAAGGTGAGCTACCAAACTTTATACATTTCTACCTGAAATGACTTCATAATTTACATTAATTTTTCAGGGGTTGCAATATGGGTTATAGGGATCGCCGTCTTCGCAGTCTTATTGTTTATCATTCTGGTCGTGGTTTTTGTGTACAAGCTACGTCATCGTTTACTTAAGAGATCTCACTCTGACTTAGGTACAACGTGAAATTCACTTGCAATTCGATTGCTTCCTATCGTATTTCTATGAAACAGAGCACACACCCACTCCAGCATACTTTAATACGTACGACACTCCAGCTCAATTCAACAAGTACGTGTCTACTAAATCATAACAATAACTATTTCTATTATATAATGTAATTTTGTTAATAATTCAATTGTAGTTGTAATATTGAAGCGATCGATCCAGTCGCTGCCAACCTATACAGCACAGTCTCTGAAACTCCAGCTTTCAATAGCGAGCAATCATCTGTCATGGAAACGACTAACGAAATTTTGCCGGACATAATACCGTCAAAGCGCGTCCCTCGCAAACCCAAACCTTATCAACCAAGAAAAGACAAAGTAGAAATAGAAATCTTTTTGGGAGACGAAGGGCCAGAGCGCGCTAAACAAGAGCCATTGATCGTATACAGTACAGTCGACGAAACCAAAAATTCTGCCATTGAAATGTCAAATGTTGCTGATTTTCGTGATCCAGTTGCGAATCAATCAAAAATCCAAGAGCAATCTCATCTGCCTGTCTATGCACGCGTTAGTCCGAAGAACAAGCGTCGGAATATATACACGGTCACAACAGAGGAAGTCGTTGATAACACTGCTGGTCTTGACGACAGTGCGTCCGGCACTAACGGACAAGTTCATTCCATTTCGAAGGAGGAAGACACAATTAGTGGCGGTCGAGAACATGTGCTCGATATGTCTAGGAATTACATCTCAGAGCAAGAAATTGTTTTGTCTAGCGAAGACATGACGTCAGATGTATATGCTGTGCCTTTACCTCGATCTGGACTGTCACTGATTGGTGATGGCGACACTGGACAGTCTACTCTCTATGCATACGGTGAGTCACAACAGTTTGATATAGCTGCATGTGTGATATTATGAATTGTATATAATTTTGAAAATAGACAAGTTTACTTTCGCTGACTTACTGCATGTAATCAGTGAGAGCAGGCAAGATGCCAATACGGAGACCCAAGAAGAGAACATGCTGTAAGCCAAGTGATTGTGAGGTATATATACACACACAGATGTACTATTGAGTGACAATGACTCAAGGACGATCAATAACACATAGTGTAGCAATAGAAATTTTGATAGTTTGTGAGGGGGGATTCACTAGACTTGTTAGGTATTTGTCTGGTTATAAGTACGATTTTCTAAGTTCAAGGCCGTAGGAGCTAGGCCACAGAGCGTGTTCATGCAGCATGGCCGCTCAGGTTTCCAAGAAGTACAATGTACAATTATCACGACAGCTGCCACTTCCGGTCTTGGCACTAGGTAATTAATTAAATAAGTAATATATTTCTTAGAGTACAGTATGCCCGCAGTAAACTGTACTGCACATGCAAGGATAGAAAGTACATTGCCTAGCTAGAGTTGTTTGCTGCTTTGAAACGCTGTGACAACAAGTTGTAAGACAACGTAGCAGAAAGGCGTACGTGTAACTCTCACCAAAATCAACAATCATGACGCAACGCTTTGCAACCGTTTACTGCAGACGTTTACGTAAAGTAACGTGAAGCTGGATTTACAATTTGACAACGCTTGAGCGTCGCGTAGCGTGCGTCGTGTCCTCTGGCGTGGGAGTGGCACGAGTGACGGGTTGTGCTACTCACAATATGATTTCAACGTGCTGTAGACGTCGCTGCATGAATTCATACACTGACCACTGGCGCTTCGATTTTCTACTAGCAGAATTGAGCCGGAACCCCAGCTTGCTCAAATTTCATTTTCGTGTGTTTTCCATAGCGCACAAGGCTTTGTACATCTTGCAGCTGATCATCCATGAACAAGGACAGCTCCCTACACAATCTATAAACCGCTCAACATCGATTACAGCGCAGAAATCAGTAATCATCACTCACGGAAGACACACGTGCATTTTTAGTTGGCTATGATTGGTCTAAATTAAAGTGCTACTTTCGACGCGACTTGCTCGATCAGCTTCCGGTTCGACGCTCTCGGATAACTTGCGAGCTAGCAAGGAAGACCGATACCTGTGCGTTTTCAAGGTTAGGATTGTAAGACTTAATGGTGAGAACTTAATTGAAGCAAACTGGGACCTCAAACTTATCACGCAAGTAGCGACTGTGTCCATAGAACCATAAAGCCTCAAAGCAAACTGGGACCTCAAACTTAGGCCGGGCAAACTTGATTCACAGTTTAACGTCCACGCCCGCATCATATTCTGGAAAAACAAAATAAGTTTCATTATTCGTTATATACGACACATGACACCTTGCACGTGCCTGTCTCGTGTTGCGCACGTTAGTTTTCACAATATGGCTTCCTTGGTAAGCGTGCACGTGTGCACTGCTAAGAAAACCCTGGTTCCCTGGACTGTTTTGTCGCTGCCTCCTTCAAAAACCTTTGAAGATCTGCTGACATCAGTCCAGGCCGGGCGCTTCCCTTTTGTGAAGACGTCTAACGAGTTGTTGGCGGCCCTTTTGACGGCTGTCTTCATTGGCAGCGACAAGTTATTAATTAATATTATTATTAAAATATTAAATGAATAATGAATAATGACCGCCCGCCGGCATGCCGTCGTGAAAAAGGCTGGACGTTAAGTTGTGAATAAAGTTTGCCCAGCCTTATCACGCAATTATCGACTGTGTCGATAGAACCATAGGGCACGTTTCCACTAGTGCCTAGACCGGTTTAACAAGTGGTTTAAGCTAAACTGGTTTAAGAATTCACTTGTTTCCACCTGCACTAAACCAGTTCTATTTTAAACCTAAACCGCTTTCCTAAACCCACTTCAAAGTAGGTCTAGCAAAGTGGTTTAGTTTAACTGTCACGTGACAGCAGCGTGCATGTTTAGATGGCTTTCCGCAATGTCGATTTGACGATATTGACTATTTTGCTGGGATAGAATTGCCCTAAAAGATGTAAGGGTCGTTAACTAGGGAAAAAAATTAGTAGCTATGGAGAGAGACAAGACGGTGTCCTTGGTCATCGTCATGCAAATTCCTACTAGCAGATGCTGAATCATTGAAAACCAACAGTTGCTCTGATTCGGTGTCAAAGCAGCCCAATACTTGAAAATAAGGCGTTCCTAGACTGTTTGTTTTGCACATCCCGGATGTGCAAGTTACTAGGGGAAACAGTAGCTTTCTTGAACTGGTTTAGTTCTTAAACCCATTTAAGCTAAACTAGTTTAATTAAGGTGCAGCTAGTGGAAACACGGCCATAGAGCTTCAAAGCAGACCCTTCCTAACTTAATTAAAGGAGAGTCTTCTTAGATTAGTTTATAGATCTTGTCTCGCTGCATTTCGGTGCGTTGGGAGCACTTGGTACTAAAGTATTTTCTTCCAAACGAGGGCAGAGAGTGAATTAATACAGGAAATCGTCTGAACAACTCGTGGCCCATTCTCTGCTACTGTGGCTGGCTGTAAGCTTCCTGCAGGAAGACACTAGACCTTGTATCTTTCTTTCAAGAAGTTTAGTATTTGGTGAGAGTTCTTCTTTAATTAATTAATTATTTAAATTTCCGGCGCCTGACGAGGACGTTACCAAGGCTACGTCTATGTAACGCACGTTAGGCCTCAGGTTCTAAAATTCTCAGACCATGGTGTCGTTTCCAAACTCCAGTTCAGCAGTGTGTACGATCCCGAATCTCTGTAACAAGCGTTTCTGTGTTTAGA
This sequence comes from Corticium candelabrum, assembly GCF_963422355.1. Lineage (NCBI taxonomy): Eukaryota > Metazoa > Porifera > Homoscleromorpha > Homosclerophorida > Plakinidae > Corticium > Corticium candelabrum. The sequence continues at coordinate 5,201,369 of NC_085087.1, read as the reverse complement.
TTACTAGTCTTGCGTTATCGCTGTGACAGCTGTCAATGCAATTGTTAGCTAAATGTTTCAGCTAGGAGCAAATTTCTAGCTAAGTCTTAGGTTAGCATACGTGACAGAGGCAGAGGACGGAGCGGTTTCAACTACATGGTTGTCTTCAAACTCTAGCTCAGCATACTCCACACCCTATAGACATCAAAATTTACTAACATACATAAATTATAAAGCAATATTGACGTGTGAGATTACCGATCTGTGGTTGTCTGTGGTAGTTAGGGAGTGAGCAGTTGGACTGGCAATGTCAAGAACCGGTCTGTTGTGGCCTCTTTGACGGATCAGTTTCTGCTCATCTGTTAGCGTTTCGTCGGACTCCTTTCCGGAATTTGATTCCGCAGTTGCTTTCTTCATTGGTCTTGCATACATTGCTTGCTTACATGACTCGTCTACTGAGTCCATCTCATTGCACTTCTCGCCCTGAAATGAAATATAATAATTGGCTTAATTAAATCTAGAGACTGGTATCTACGAGCAACAAAACGAGACTTTGTAAAAGTCACGTGACTTAGCATTAAACTGTAGGGGTTGACTCACTTCCGGTTTGTAAATATATGGATGTGCGGATGTGTGGATTACTAACAACGTTAGACAGATTTGACTCTACCCCGGAGTTGCGCTAGTGGGTATCGCTAACGCGCACGGGTATTGCTAACGCACCCGGGCCTGAATATCGCTAACGTGCTTTAGGGTACCGCTACCGTGCGCGGGATGTATACCTACTAGAGAAATTTCAGTTGAAACACAGTGGTCATTCTAGTGTCTGCGAGCGCGTAATCCCGTAATATGACTATGTCTGGCACGCTCAGGAATGTCCAATCACAAAACAGTACTATCCACAAGACGATCTCAAACACAACGAGTTAGCTACTAAAACAACGTAATTCATGTTTGCAATTATCGCGAGTATTGACAACAACTCTGCAATTGGTAGTAATTAATGAAATGCAAATTCAAGCTTTTAATTAACTGTTTATGTCGCACTACACTTATACGGAAACCTAACATAGCGTAAGAAGGAGCAACGCGTATGTCCCGTAAGCGATACCTCTTCTGACGATTAAAGGCCATTTTAGTGGTTACACCGTTTGTAGTCACGTGAACGACAATCATTATGCACAAGTTGAGAAAATTTTACAGGCAGCTTGCGTAACGACAAGGAAAATAGCGTCCCTATATCCTATCGTGATTTTCAGAAGGCTGCTAGAGCTGTGCAAGCGAGATTACAGGCTCATATAAAACAAAATTTCAATAACAGTTTATTAAATTTATTTATTTATTTTATCTGTGTGTTGAATTACCGGCAGAGTGTAGGTGCTCGTGTCACCGTGACCCTCGTGAGAATACTCATGGGTGTATGCAAGCCGAGCTTCCAGTTTGTGCTTGCTCGGTTGATCCATCGGTGTCTCCTCGACTGCAGCTGTAGTCGCAGACTCTCTAGCAATCGGTGCTACCACCGCCCTCTTCTTCATAGGCACCGCATACACTGCAGGATCCGATTCGGCTGGAACAGCATCTCTGGAAATAATTATTATATTTAGAAATGTAATATTAGACGTGGATTGTTTGATACTTTGGTTCTTGACTTGCTGCTTTTTGTAATCTACGTCCTGACCAAACAATGTGTATGTTAGGGTAGATTGCGCATGCCTAGACAATAACAGTGGCGGATCCACAGAGTTTCTGAAAGGGGTAGGCGCACTTTAGGGTACTGGCAATGTGACGTCATGAAACCAAAAAAATTAGAAGATATATCGAGTTAATTACTATTTGTTGATAACAGTATTAATGAAACAAGATCATATTACCAAGAGCCACTAAGTGTAAACTGTCAAGTGATAACTGGTCCTATAGCCATGACTAGGGTTAAGGTTCGAGTCAGGATTAGGGTTTAGGAGTTAAGGTTAGGGTTAGGGATAGGAAACCGAACCATTTACGGCAATACTGGACCAACTATGGCAGCCATAACTGTTCCAGAGGAAAGTTATGTGGCAGCTACAACCGCTTGCCCGGACCAGTTAGGGCGGGGGACCAACTATAACGTGACAAGGAACTTTCATGGCAGTACAGTACTGCTAATTCTTCTAAAGAAGTTACCTACGTAGAGTGACCGTTGGTCGCTTACTTATTCAGAGAAACATGAACAAGGTTTATCAATGACCGCATGCGTCTGCATGCGTACGTTCAACTACCTCTGAAGCCTTCTCCGCGTACTATGCTTCCGGTCTCAAGAAGATATCATAGGCGCGCGCCTGTTGCCCCACTCTCTAGATCCGCCACTGCACGAGAATGTATCTTACTTCTAATATATAATATCACCAGAACAACTGCAAGTATAAGCGCCGTGATACTGAAAATAGGGATAATTGCGGTAGCCCAAGTTGGAAACCCTGAAACGAAATATCATATTTTAGAAACATTAATAAATTAAATTTTTTATTGGTCGTATAAGTCGTCACCTGGTGAAGTCGCATTGGACCTTCGCTTTGCACCATTTTGTGTTGCTTTACTACTTGGTGTCGTTGCACTACTCTGTGTCTTTGAAGTACTTTGTGCCGTTGCGCGGGTAGAGGAAGAAGTAGCAGGAGAGTCAACTAACACACGTCCGTCTTGCACAGATGACGAGGCGATAGTACTACCCGTTGAGACAAATTGCGCTGTGCTACTTGTTTTTAGTATCTCAGTAGTTGGTGTACCTGAATATGAGGATTGCATCAAGTATCAAGTAAAGGTAGAATATGGTTTAATACAGAGTGGATTTACTTTGAACAATTGTAATGGAAATTGTGATATTTGATTGGCCAAAACAGTTTTTTGCTATTACGGTAACTTTTCCGGAGTCGTTGAGTTTCAGAGGTCCGATTTTAATGCAGCGGTTTTTTTTGCTACTAGAAGACACGATGTCGTTGTTATTGTCTGTTTCGTTGATGAAGAGTGAGGGCTTGGGACTTCCAGTGACATTGAAACAAGCCTCGACGGTAGATTTCGGTGTACCCAACAAGATGTCGGATTGTCGTGAAATGGTTGGTCTAGCTAATTGCGCGGAGAGAAAATTGTCAACAACTGTAATAGATAATCTTGTTAAATAGTAAATAATTGTTTGTATTATATTTCCAAATATTAATAATTTAGTAATTACGCCTTTGTGCACATGCGCGGCAGAGGCATACAATAATCTACCCGTCCGTCCGTCTGTCTATCTGTCTGTTTGTCTGTCTGTCTCTCCGTCAGTCCCGTCTTTCCGTCTCTCTGTCTGTCTGCCTGTCTGTGTCTCTTTGTCTGTCTGTCTGTCTGTCCGTCCGTCCCGTCCGTCTGTCTGTCTGTCCGTCTGTCTGTCAATGGTAGTATATTTTCAAACATGAACTATGGTACAATAGGAAATAAAAGCTAATTATGAGTCCATTCAGATTTCAAGTTGTATAAGATTATAAGGACCTAAAGTCTATGTTTATGATAAAATGCTATTTATGTCAGATGCCTTCTTCTGGAACACACGAGCATTGCACTGCTGCAGTTTGATGGCAATTCTCTTCCTCCAGTAGTCTTTGAATTTACTTGCATTTTGTCGGCCTTTGTCACCTCTTGATCTTTTTGAGAAGGTGTTTAGATAGCTCTCTGCATTTTTCCCCATCTCCCATAATGTTCTAATACTAGGGGAATCACCTGTACAGACACGGACGTGGCAAATGCGTTCAACTCTATGAATCGTCGTAAAATGTTGGCTGAGGTAGCTGCTTCATTTCCAGACCTATTTGACCACGTAAGTCAAATGTATCTGATCAAGAATCCTCTTTTATTTCTACAACACACTAAATGGTCTTACTGAGTTCTCAGCAAGGTATTCATCAGGGCGACCCCATGGGTCCAGTATTGTATTCAATGACGATCCATCCTATCTTGACAAAGTTACAGGCAGAGAACCTTGCCGTACAGTGTTAGCATATCTTAGATGATGTCTTCATTGTTGGACCACCAAATCCAGTTGTTTCTGCTTTAGAATGTCTCCGCAAACAATTTTCCTTGCTTCAGCTTCAGATTTCTGATTCAAAATGTGAAATTTATAGCCCCGACTCAATGTGAGATGATGTAAGGGCTGTGTCGACTACTATTCCAATCTCTCAGGATGGTACAATGATTTTGGGTATTATCGATTGGAAATCCTCGCTTTATAGAGAAGTCTAGTTACGAGTCTGTGAATGCTGGAAATATTCTTTGCAACAAGCTAACCCAACTGGATAACATCCAAAGTGCTATGTTACTTCTCAAATTTTGTCATGTCCCAAGAATTAATCATCTAGCTCGATCAGTCTCTCCTAGTCTCTTCAAGATTGCAGCCAAGCATCATGATCTCCAGACCAGGTCAACATTCACCAGCTTGTGGGTTGTGATTTACTTGGTGATGCCGCTTGGCTCCAGCCTCAGTTACCAGTGAAGTACGGTGGATTCGGACTGATTGCCATTGAGGATATCGCTCAGTTTGCTTTTTTGGGTTCATGGGCCCATTCACTCAATGAATTGCCAATACGCTTTCCTAGTTTAGAGCCTTTAATCGCACAGATAATATCAGGTTTACAACCCATTAAATCAGGCTCTCCGTCTAATGCTATTCGCTCTGCTCTACCTAATGCTTATTCACTTCTAGACATCTCTGCTCAACCAGAAAGACTCCAGCATAAACTATCTGCAGAAAAGGCTAACCAAACAGCTACAAAATTCTTAGAAAACACCACAACACTCAGAGATGCAGCTAGAGTTCGTTCTCTACAAGGCAAAGGAACAGGTTCATGGATTACAGCCATTCCCACTTCTAGAAAGTTCGCACTCAGCACCTGCGAGTATCGCTTGACGGCTTTCTCAAGGTTGGGTTTACCTTTACCTTCCAATGACGAAATACAAGTTTGTGACTGTGGCAAACCAATTCATGATTCCAGCGGCTACCACCAAATCACTTGTAAAACTGGAGGTGGACCAGTCTGGACACACAATTCCATTATGTCTGTGTGGTCTGAGTGTTTGGCAAGCCTTCAAATACACCACAGGAAAGAACCAACAGACAGGTAGTCAACATCTGAAAGCCGTCCAGACATCTCTGTGTTCGACACCGGAGCTGGCTCCAATGTAGAGTTGGACATAGCCTTAGCCCACCCGTGAAGTTCGGACATATTCCCTCTATCTGCTACAATTGATGGAGCTGCGGCATCAAGACGAGAAGACAGAAAAAAGGCAAGATATGGAAAAGAAACATATCCAGGAGATCTGTCTGTCCCACTGCTCCTGATAATTTCAGCGCTGGTGTCCCAGTTAGCAAAGATGGAATCGACGTGTTGGGGTCACCTGTAGGCAATCATGATTATGTTCAGTCTAGGTGCCTGGCTGTGGCTAACATGGGCAGCTCGTTGTGTTCAAAGCTACTTGAACTTGACGACCCTCAGTGTGGCCTCCTTTTGCTCAGACATTGTCATGTCCCCAGGCTGAATTTTTTGGCTAGGACTGTGCCACCTGACAGGTTACTGCATGCAGCTGTTTGTCATGACCACCTTACAAGGGCTACTTTCACTGACATGGTTGGTTTGAACGAATTGGATGACACCGGATGGAGCCAGGCCACTCTGAAGGTCGGGTTCGGCGGATTTGGCTTATCATCAACTCAGAAGATGGCTCACCTAGCATTTCTGGCGTCATGGGCACACTCTTTGAAAGAACTGCCATTGAGATTTCCACCTCTGAAAGATCGTTTAGAACGGTTTATTGAAGGTAGCAATACAGGACAACTTATTCGTACATTGGTGGCAAAACTACCACCCAAGTCGGGTGCAGATGATGACGAGCAGTTTCACACCTTAGAGCAGATGACAGAATACCCTAGAAAATTGCAACATCGCCTGACGGTAGACGCTTCTCATAAACGATCAGAAGAAGTTATCAAAAGCATGAACTCAGAGAGACATGTTGCAAGGATCAGGTCCTTACACGGAAAAGGAGCTGGAGCATGGCTAGAGGTAATACCAACTTCAGACAAGAACGCACTGAAGCCGAATGAATTTCGTGTAGCGTCTTGTATGAGGTTGGGTGCTGGTTTGCCTTTCAGCCGGCTGCTTAAGACGTGTGACTGTGGAACTGAGGTGGATCGCGAGGGCTATCACCTTTTGACATGTAAATATGGAGGTGGACCTGTGTGGACGCATAACTCCATAGTGTCTGCATGGAGTGATTGCCTAAGCGATTTACTCATTCCCCATCAAATAGAACCGAGACAGCGATTTGTAGACAACGAAAACCGGCCTGACATCACGCTTTACGACACTGACACTGGGATCACAAAAGAATGTGATGTTTCGATAGCTCACCCTTGGAGCAAAGACATTATTAAAGGTGCAGCCAGAGAAGGTGGCCATGCAGCAGCTAAACGAGAGGCAGCAAAGTCAAAAAAATACTCAGAGGAATCGCTTGCGGATGGATCGAAGCCTATAGTTGTCCCACTCGTCTTTGAACACTTCGGCAGGTGGGGCTTAAAGGCTGACGAGCTGATGAATGAACTGGGGAAGAAGGCGAGAGGCTTTGATGGAAGAAGAATTGCGGTAGAGTTTAAAACCTTCTGGAGGAAAAGACTGTCTATTACTCTTCAAAAATGCAACAGCAGAGTGATTTTGCGGAAGCTGTCAAGGCTTTCTGTGCGCTCATTAGGAGATGACAGTGTTTTGGGAGTAGATAGAGACATTCAGTGTTTTACTCATTAGCAATAGTCTCGGACTACAAGTAGAACATTTCATTTTAACAATAACTGTTTGTAGTAGTGAAGATTGTTGACAATAAACTTGATTCTGTCTGTCTGTCTGTCTGTCTGTCTGTCAAAGGTATAATATTCTTCAAATGATTGAGCATTACAACGACGACAAGTTAACAAACATATATCAGGACTTAAAACAACTAAAACTAGAAACAGTCACAGTTCCAAATATAACACTACTGCAAACAACTGTCCTTCTGTCTGTCTGTCCGTTCGTCTGTCTGTCTTTCCGTTTCTTTGTCTGTCTATTAGTCTGTATGTCTGTCTGTATGTCCTTCCGTCCGTCTGTGTGTCTGTGTGTCTGTCTGTCTGTCTGTCCGTCCGTCTGTCTGTCTGTCTGTCCCTTTGTCTGCCTCTCGTTTGTCTGTCTGTCCGTCCGTATGTCTGTCTTTCTGTCTGTCCGCCCGTACGTCTGTCTGTCTGTCTCTTTGTCTGTCTTTTTGTCTGTCTGTCCGTCCGTCCGTTTGTCCGTCTGTTTGTCTGTGTCTGTCTCATATCTTTCATAAATGAAAGCTATTGCAACCAGAACTATTTAATTAAAATGGTCCAGAGACTCAATAGGGTCATTAGATACACCTCTCAAACTAATGTACGCAAAACTGAGTATGATAGTTCTTTACCATAACATTGCTAGAGCTCATAGTTAAATGGCATGGTAAGCTCCCTGCAATAATCTTATATTAGAGCTAGCATTGAAACGTTGTAGGACTGTTGAGAATCGTTTCCTCCAGTAACACATGATGTCAGTCTGTCTGTCCGTCCGTCCTTCCATCCGTCCGTCCGTTTGTCTGTTTGACCGTCTGTCTGTCTATTATCGCTGTCTACTTGCACGAGATCCTACAGGTAAGAAGTAATGTTTTTTATGTTTACTATGTTGCAAAGAGATTTGCAACATAATTTCACAGTGCGTATACACAGTATAAGTAAACTTTAATGTGCACCATTTGATTGCAGACTGAGGAATCCGCAGCCTTTTCGGTGCTTTCATTATTAAATTTTGTATTGTTTTATAGTTTTGGCTTACCACCAAATCGTAGAATTGCCGTTCCCGAAATAAACTCTCCAAAATTACTTCGTTGAGCTGTATACCGGATGAGCGAATGATGGGATTTTGTAGTCTCAAGAGGTGTTATGAAATTTCTGTAAAATGTGGAAAACGTTTCCGGAGTTGCTGCACGTCTTGGCCACTTGTAAGTAGAAACGTTTCCCAAGTCGTCGACTGTCCAAGTGTAACTCTCGGACTTTGCCGCTTTAAGTGTGGGGTCAGAAAAATTTGGATTAAATCGTAGGCGAAATCCAGCAAGATGATAAACCGTTATGTTTTCCTTGTACAATGTTACTTGCCACCATAAAACATGAACAAATATCAATTTATTCACGAAATTTATTAATTAATTACCTTGTAATAATAATACATTGCTTTTAAGTTAATAATAATGGACAATATAATAAGCCACTAAAGCCTAGCGGTTAGAGTTCTGGTTCACTGAGTCTGACCATGATGGCCTGGGTTCAATACTGGATGGCGCCAGCAATCTAATGAAATAAGTCTGTTGGTTATTCTCACCTATATACCGGGTTGGTCAGTGCCTAGTTGAAGGTAAAGACCCACTTGCCCACTGAAACGGTCATGATGACAAATATTAATAACACAATATTAATAATACAATATTAATAATAAAATATCAATAATACAATATTAATAATAAAATATCAAAAATACAATATTAATAATAAAATATTAATAATGCAATATTAATAATACAATACTAATAATAAAATATTAATAATACAATATTAATAATACAATATTAATAATACAATATTAATAATGCAATACTAATAATAAAATATTAATAATACAATATTAATAATACAATATTAATAATACAATACTACTAATAAAATATTAATAATAATATAATATTAATAATAATACAATATTAATAATACAATATTAATGATGGCAAACATTGGCAAGAAACATGCTGAGAAGTTGGCGAAGTAGAGCGACTTGCGAGTGGAGATAAGCCGCATGTGGCATTGTCGAACACTGGTGGTTCCGGTGGTCTTGAGAGCTTTGGGCACAGTGCACGCAGGTATTGCACGGTGGCTGGACATTATTCCAGGTTATCACAACCTGCAGCACTTATAGAAAACAGTGCTTCTGGGATCTACTCGGATCCTTCGTAAAGTCATGTCTTCTTTCTAGACAGCCGTGATGGTCTAAGTACTTCTGAAGCAGGGTTTGCTTCCGGTACTTGTAATAGACTTTACAAACCAGACTGATCTGGTTGAGCACGACATAATACAATATTAATAATACAATATTAATAATACAATATTAATAATACAATATTAATAATACAATACAAATAATAAAATATTAATAATACAATATTAATAATACAATATTAATAATGAAATATTAATAATACAATATTAATAATACAATACAAATAATATAATATTAATAATACAATACTAATAATACAATATTAATAATACAATATTAATAATACAATATTAATAATACAATACAAATAATAAAATATTAATAATACAATATTAATAATACAATATTAATAATACAATATTAATAATACAATACAAATAATAAAATATTAATAATACAATATTAATAATACAATATTAATAATAAAGTATTAATAATACAATATTAATAATACAATACAAATAATATAATATTAATAATACAATACTAATAATACAATATTAATAATACAATATTAATAATACAATATTAATAATACAATACAAATAATAAAATATTAATAATACAATATTAATAATACAATATTAATAATACAATCTCAATAATACAATACTATAATACAATATTAATAATATACTATTAATAATATAATGTTAATAAAACAATATCAATAATACAATTTTAATAATACAATATTAATAATACAATATTAATATACAATATTAATATACAATATTAATAATACAATACTAATAATATATTAATAATGCCATATTAATAATGCAATATTAATAATACAATACTAATAAAACAGTATTAATAATACAATATTAATAATAAAATACTACTACTAAAAACGTTACATTGATTGATTCACGTTTCTGGTGACGTACGTACGACGCGGCGCGAAAGGGTGTGGCTACGCGAGACTGGTTTCATATCAAGTAATTACCGTTTTTTGTAGGGCAGTGGACAGTGTTGTCGGAAGAGGCTGAGTCTAAACTAGCAATAAGAATAGACAAGCCAAAAGTAAATAGATGAAAGTTCACGTTCCTGACCAGCATCACCATTTCTGAGTCAAAATAAAATTATATTGTAGATAATAAATTAGACTCTAGAAGGAATGTCTTACCCTAGTAAAGTCGAACAAAATTTTGGTAAATCTTTGCAAGTTCAAGTGATGGTAGTTGCATTCCTGAACACAGATTGAAGCTCTTCGTGACCTTGCAGATATCACACAATTGTGGCGTGACAGCTGTGAGTTTCAACACGGTTAGGATATCCCGTATAAATTAGTACTGTAGGTATACTGAAAGTAGTAATTGAAACTGTGTTTACACCGTCGCTTCCATAGCTGTGCGTTTCTAAAAACCGCAGTGGATAGAAATTGTTGCGAAGATTTACAAGTAAAGCGGTTCACATACGGGACATAGAAGTCAAAGCAATGTTAGATTCCCGTATAACATTTGCAAAACACGAAAGCGATTACTTACATAGGACTAATGTAAGTAGCAGTTGCACACAGGTAAGTTGTTTACTACAATCGCAAACATGAATTAGACTGTTCTGGTAAAGACTAGCTCTTTCCTGAAAGTTTGGCGTCTGATTGGCGGTTCGTCCATTTCTTCTCTGGTTGCCATATTTGATGTTACAAGTCACAAGTCGTAACCCGCTTGAATTATTAGCTGCTATCAAAAGTCCACACTCTATTAGCAAGTGGTTAGCTTTTTATTTGTAGGGTTTTTAATTAATTAACTTAATTAATGTAGTTGTTGCAGCATTATTATTTACAAACTCAGTACTGAAATGAGGGCCATTTTGATAGGTAGAGCATTTATATGGATGCTTTAGTGGTGCCTATTGCAGCATAGCATCATATACTTAGTGTTCTTCCCAGAATATCTCAAAGGCGTGGCGGTGTAGGCGTGGCTAAATGAAACGCACTTGTGGGCGTGGTTGTTTCAAACATGGGCGTGGTCATCTGAGTGACGTTTGCTGGCTTTGTGGTGCAGTGCTAGAGCAACATAGAGTGCTTGTGTTTGGTCTAAAACGTTAGCTGTACAACATTTCTATGCGTGGACAGAGTACAACATAAGCAAGCTATCACTAGCCTTCTAGCTAGCGCCCCACTTCTTATCCGGGCTACTTTCTAATCTGCATACACGCCGAAAACCTGCACCTCCCAATATATTCCAAGCCAATACAAATAACAAAATCGATTGCAATAGCTTTAGTTAGTAACATAGCACTAGTAGACAAGTTCACTAAGCAGTCGGTAACAATTTTCCATGCCGATATCGACGCTAAAAATCTACAAGATTTTCGAAACTGTGAACTTGTCTACACTAACCTGAGCAATGCTTTCGCTAACTTTGGGTTTGGGCCGATGCCGTTCAAGTGCGTTTTGGCGACTGTAATCAGCACATTCATTGTCTTACATCCTGTGTAGGGTAACGCCTCCTAGATAGGCTTCCGTATACGTAGGTGACTAAAAACGCCACTAGAAGAACGAGAAATTGGGCTATCACTTCAACAACACAATTTGACGCATTGATGTACTTTGTCTTGCAACTCTGTATTCTCTCAACGCACCAATAACTACTCCACGGCACAAACGGCTGCCGAGGGCGTGACTAACGTACGGATTGGAATGTGGGCTAATACGCCACAAAATGACGTCGGATCAGATTCGAAACAACGTCATAAGGATATTTTGGACATAGCCATCTTTATGACGTTGCTTCTGGACTTTTCACAACAACAACAGGTGTTTTAGTCGTCTAAACAAGAACCTAAAACCACTGGTCTCCCATATCTTGCCTAACACATAGATAGTAAGGCATAAGTCAAGGCGTGGCGGGCATAAGTCAAGGCATGGCGGCGTTAGTTATGGGATGGCGGGATTGGGCGTGTCCTTGTAAAATTTAGCCAAGTTGTGGCTGCCCGCCACGTCTTCAGATGCCTAGGGAGAACACTGGTACCGCACATGCCAGCCACGCACTGCTGTCAGTGCATGTTGGCATGCTTTTTTTCAATTAGCACCGCAGTAAGACGACATTGCTTAACATTGGCTAGTAAATTGATTTAACTTAAAAATTTAAATTTACGAGTTAATCAAGTATATAATCTCGCCATCACACATTGAAGTGTCATCTTTGTTGTTGTGATCGATGTACTTACATTCTTACAAGGCATGCAGACAAGCTCATCTATCAATTGTTTGCTCTGTGTGTGAGTGTGTGTGTGTGTGTGTGTGTGTGTGTGTGTGTGTGTGTGTGTGCGTGTGCGCGTGCGTGTGTGTGTGTGTGTGTGTGTGTGTGTGTGTGTGTGTGTGTGTGTTAACTTATGTAAGCGTTTGTTTAATTAACAACAATTTATGTCGTTTTCTACAAATCTCCCTCTACATTTTACAGTGTAGCCACATAAATTGCAACACTGCATGCCGTCTATTTACCTTACAAGCAAACTTTCTGTCTTTGTGAAAATGCATACATAGTGATACTCTCATCTTATATAGCACACTACCGACAAAATGCATAAATAGGTGTACACTAGCTGCTCCACAGTGACCCGGATGTTTGTCTAATTAATTAAGGTGGACCAAATAACAAACACATTTTGGCAAAAAGCCTCACTGTGATTCAACTGCTAATTCGTAAGCTGCATTTTCTTGAACAGCAATATCTGATAGTGAATCATGAGATGACTCTACCATGACTTGCCACACTTGATCCTCTTCAACGTACTCGTAGACACCTTCCTCAGCAGTTGGATTAGATATCCCCACTGTAACTGTTTCTTCACTAAAAAGTAATTTTAGTTCAAATACAAATAGCAACGTCATATAGGTAGAGATATATAGCAAAACAAAATGTAATTAATTAATAATATATATGGCATATTGATTTCAATAACATTTATGTGATAGTTATTTTATCTACCAAATTTTTAATTTAATGTTTCGCTAATTGGGTTTACATTTATAAAACTTGGTTTGTGCAACAAACGTTTATTCGTTCGTCGTTTATTTGTATTAGTAGTAATGCGCATGCGTAGTGATAGTTTGCGTAGATTATCGAGATACTCGTTGCTTCACGCAGATTACCTTCTAATAAAAGTTGCTTTCTGTTTGTCGTATTCATCTGTAAGAATTCTCTGTTCTCCTTGTAACAAAACGATTCAAGACAATACAACAATTTAATTAGATACTTGCAACCCAAGCAGTTAACTTTAAGCTGTTGAAGAAACGAGTCATACCACTTTTTCCATTGTCTAGTCTGCGAGTTAAGAAATTCAAGCGTTGACGATGTTTGTAAAAGAGAAAAGCAGTTGGTAGAGCAAAGACAAGAATACAGATCGAGACGACAATGAGTACTGTAGTCCACATTTTTATGTCTAGATCAACAAAGCAAAGTTGTAAATAGTTTTCAATTAAATTAGTAAATGATAAAATGATCTAACTTTCCGACGTGTTGGATCGTCTAGTGGAGTCAAGACTTGACGTTGTAGCTATTGTCGATGTCAAACGCCTTGTGTAGCCATTTGCTACTTCCGTGGTAAATTTATCGGTAGGCACTAATCTTTTCGTTGTACCCGATGTATCCGTTGTAGATGTATCTGTTGTACTCGGATTATTCGTTGCAGAATAAGATGTTTTTAATTGAAGCTTGAAATACAATTTCGTATCTCCATCTTCATCTTTTGCTATGATTTCGTATATTCCACTGTCTGATTGTTGTACGTTTGGTATGATTAAGAATGGATGGCGATCAAACACACGATCCGTTGTCTTCTCATTATGACAAAAGTGTAGTTTATCGTGTAAATGTTTCACAGTGTATTGCATCGTTAGTGTGGAATTCACAGACACGGTGATTATTGATGCATTCGACACCACAGTTTTCCCATTGTAAATCAAAATGAATGTGTTTGGTGATGTGCTGGAAACACGGGTTCTATTAGTTGTTGTAAGTTTTGTTGTATGTGCTTCATATTGAGTGATATTTTTTGTACACTGAAACGTAGTTGGACTAGGAGATGGTTCTAAGCATAGAAACGACATATTTAAAATTACAAACAACAAATCCAAATTGAATAGGAGAATGACTGAATATGTAAGATTACACATTGGTATTAATTATTGAAGATTGAAGTCATTAGGGTTTACTATTAGATGCATACTTTTGTTGTAAAGTACAGCAGCATGTATTTTGTTTTCTTGTAAGAGTAAACAAAGACTGTTTAAATATTGTAGAGCAAAGTTTCAGTAGTCATATCTATAGTTTTCAGTTATTTCAAGAAATTTATATTTTAACAAATTAAAATTTATTAGATTTATATTAAATTTTTTGTTCCGTTAAGGTTTCTAATATAATGTACACAAATTTTATGAATTTTAAAATTCTTAAACAAAAAGGTGGTCTCACCATCAATGTACAGCAGTTCAAACTAACCAGAAATAACAAGGGTAACAAACTGTAAAATAATATTTTGTACGGTTGTGCTACGTAACTCATTTAGCAGGCGCGGATCTACCATAATTATAAGGCAAAGACGTGCTTGAGCACAAAGGTCCCTTGAGGGTTGTAACTCATTTTCCGGATGTTTCTCGGCAATATTTATGCGGCAATCAAGGTTAAAGCGACTATGAAGCTATTATTAATGATTTTGCTAGGTTTAGAACGGAACTTACGAAACCTTATTGATAAAGAGTTTTCATACGATGATCCTTGCTGATAGTCATTGCCACATCGTTGTCAGTTGACCTCTACTAATATTATCTGGGCATCATCAGTTGAACCCTTTATTATTATTATTAAGTGGGCACCAAGCAAATTTGAACACTGGATCAGCGCCTGGTTAGGGCATGAGTTTATTGCTTATTACTTTAGTAAACGTAGTTACACGGGCTTAACATATTGCAACTAATGTACACCATAACGTTTTGGAGATGAGCCAGAAACTTGTATTGTCAATAAATGTCTATAAAATTATGAGTAAAAATATACTTTTTAGGTAATGCAAGTTATAATGTTTAATTTAATTAACATGCATAAAATATTTTAAAATTATAATAATCAAAGTTTGTCTGAAATCAAGAATACATGATAATGTATAAAACAAATTATTTTCAATATTTCAAATATTGTAAAACATAAGTTGTAGCTAACTCACTACAGAGCCTGTGAAAAGGTATATTTCAGATTATCAGTCATATACACTTTCTCTCTGATTTTATTATTTAGCGCATTTTGCAACTTACTTTGAACAATTTGAATTTGAAGAGTCAGCTTTGATTTTCCAAAACAATTTTTCGCTATTACAGTAACATTTCCGGCGTCGCTAAGTTCTAGAGGTCTGAAGTAGATGCAACCGTTTTCTGTGTTAATCGAAGACACATTGGCGCTGTTATTGTGTGTTTTGTTGATTTTGAGAGAAGGCTTGGGACTTCCTGTGATATTGAAACAAGCCTCGACGGTAGATCCCAATACACCGAGCAAGTTGTCGGATTGCCGTGAAATAGTTGGACTAGCTAATTGCACAAAGAAAAATATTTTATTATTATTATTAATTGTAGAAGATAATTTGGTTAAATAATAATTAATTGCACGTTTTTTATTTAAATATTAATAATTTTACTTTAGAAATTAAGCCTCGGTGCACATGTGCGGCAGATGCATACAATGGTCTGTCGGTCTGTCGGTCTGTCGGTCTGTCTGTCTGTCTGTCTGTCTGTCTGTCTGTCTGTCTGTCTGTCTGTCTGTCTGTTAATATATATATTTTCAAAGAACAACACTACTACATTCTAGTCTGGCCCAAACGGCCGACGCCATAATTTAACTACGTGCGAATGAAGAATGTCCCAGTCTTGTCAACTTTCTGCTAATTACACTAGCATTACACCTTTGCAAAGCTACCGACATGCATTTACGCCACAATAACTTAAATTCATGACTGTTCTTTCTTCCGTCTTCCTCTATAGACTGGAGTGACAGGCGGTGTAGGAATTGAGCTGCCTGTTTGTCTGTCCTTTTGTCTGTCTGTCAATACATATATTTTCAAACATGAACTGCGATACAGTATCAATAACCGCTAATTACTTGTGTCAATAAAATGTTCTTAAAGCAACTGCATACTAGTAACTACATAAAGGGACATAGATGTTCCTGTCTAAATAATTAAAGAGCAACTTGTGTCTGACTGTCTGTCAACGTTCTTCACTTGACGGTTGATCTTCTTTGATAACACTTTAGCATTACATGATTGTAGAGCAACTGATAAGCATCACTTCCAATAATTCTTGAACAGACCTTGGTTTTTCTTGCCAACATTCGCCAAATTCGTCTGTCGGTCTGTCTGTACACGTAGAGGATCTGTAACAATAAAGTAATTTGTCTGTCTGTCTGTCTGTCTGTCAGAAGAAGTTATCAAAAGCATGAACTCAGAGAGACATGTTGCAAGGATCAGGTCCTTACACGGAAAAGGAGCTGGAGCATGGCTAGAGGTAATACCAACTTCAGACAAGAACGCACTGAAGCCGAATGAATTTCGTGTAGCGTCTTGTATGAGGTTGGGTGCTGGTTTGCCTTTCAGCCGGCTGCTTAAGACGTGTGACTGTGGAACTGAGGTGGATCGCGAGGGCTATCACCTTTTGACATGTAAATATGGAGGTGGACCTGTGTGGACGCATAACTCCATAGTGTCTGCATGGAGTGATTGCCTAAGCGATTTACTCATTCCCCATCAAATAGAACCGAGACAGCGATTTGTAGACAACGAAAACCGGCCTGACATCACGCTTTACGACACTGACACTGGGATCACAAAAGAATGTGATGTTTCGATAGCTCACCCTTGGAGCAAAGACATTATTAAAGGTGCAGCCAGAGAAGGTGGCCATGCAGCAGCTAAACGAGAGGCAGCAAAGTCAAAAAAATACTCAGAGGAATCGCTTGCGGATGGATCGAAGCCTATAGTTGTCCCACTCGTCTTTGAACACTTCGGCAGGTGGGGCTTAAAGGCTGACGAGCTGATGAATGAACTGGGGAAGAAGGCGAGAGGCTTTGATGGAAGAAGAATTGCGGTAGAGTTTAAAACCTTCTGGAGGAAAAGACTGTCTATTACTCTTCAAAAATGCAACAGCAGAGTGATTTTGCGGAAGCTGTCAAGGCTTTCTGTGCGCTCATTAGGAGATGACAGTGTTTTGGGAGTAGATAGAGACATTCAGTGTTTTACTCATTAGCAATAGTCTCGGACTACAAGTAGAACATTTCATTTTAACAATAACTGTTTGTAGTAGTGAAGATTGTTGACAATAAACTTGATTCTGTCTGTCTGTCTGTCTGTCTGTCTGTCTGTTTGTCTGTCTCTCTTTGTCTGTTTGCCTGTGTTTGTCTGTCTGTCTGTTTGTCTGTTTGTCTGCCTGTAAAAGAACGTATTGAACACATCAATGCTAATACAGAAAAGGGTACGTAAAACACAAGAGTTCAAATAGTGTCTGTCTGCCTGCCTGCCTGCCTGCCTGCCTGCCTGCCTGCCTGCCTGCCTGCCTGCCTGCCTGCCTGCCTGCCTGCCTGCCTGCCTGCCTGCCTGTCTGTCTGTCTGTCTGTATGTCTGTCACCGCTGTGTCTACTTTCACAGCAAATTGTAACGACCAAATATAGGACTTCTTCAGATAAGAAGCGATGTTTCCTATAGAGTTTTGGTTCATGGATTTCAAAGTTAAAACTTTGTTTTTAATTATAAGTGATTTTTCGGTGCACATGCGCAGTAAAAGTATATAGTATAACGTGCACCAGTATATTATTGCGCATCGAAGCATTGGCAGCCACGAGTCTTTCATTATTTCATTACTAATCTGTATTGTTTTAGAATTTCGACTTACCACCAACACGTAGAATTACCGTTGCCGAATAAAACGTCCCATAATTACTTCGTTGAACTGTATACCGGATGAGCAGATCATTAGATTTTGTAATCACAAGAGGTGTCATGAGCGTTTTGAAACGTGTG
The DNA here is from genome assembly GCF_963422355.1 of Corticium candelabrum. Classification (NCBI taxonomy): domain Eukaryota; kingdom Metazoa; phylum Porifera; class Homoscleromorpha; order Homosclerophorida; family Plakinidae; genus Corticium; species Corticium candelabrum. The sequence goes on along the minus strand of NC_085087.1, from coordinate 5,183,292 downwards.
TAAAACGTTTCCGGAGTTGGGGTTCTAGCAAGTCTTGGCCACTTGTAAGTAGAAACTTTTCCCAAGTCGTCGACTGTCCAAGTGTAATCGCTGGACAGTGCAGCTGTAAGTGTGACGTCAGACAAGTTTGGAAAAACTTTTAGACGTAGTCCAGCAGGTTGATAAACCGTTATGTTGTCTTTGTACAATATTATTTCGCCATCTAAAACATTAATTAATTAACAAATGTTTTTGAAATTTTGTTAACTTGTAACAATAATAAATTACAAACAATATAATAATAATGCTAATGTTTAATGTTAATGTTAACATTATAATTAATGTTTTTACCTAATTGGAACTACGTAATTACTTGGTTTGGTAGGGCAGTGGACAGCGTTGTCTGAAGAGGCTGAGTCTAAACTAGCAATCAGAATAGACAAGCCAAAAGTAAGCAGATTAACGTTAACGTCCTTGACGAGCATCGCCAATTCTCTATCTAGAGTAAAGAGTGAATTAGAGTTTAGAACAAGTGTGGCTTACTTTAGCAAAGTAAAACAAAATTTTGTTAAATGTTTGCAAATTCAAGTGCTGGTAGTTACATTTCCGAACGGAAAGTGAAGGTCTTGATGGCCTTGTCGATATCGCACAATTGTGGCGTGACAGCTGTGAGGTTTAGCACGTTTATGATATCCCGTATAAACCATCTTTAATTAAAACTAGTGACCGAAGCTGTATTAATAAATTGCACCGTCTATTTTACACCTATGAGCTTCTAAAAACCGCGATAGATAGAAATGTTTGAGAAAAATAATATTACGGATGAACGTTATTTTCATATTAATTAAGCCTAGCTACTTGTAACTTCTATCTAAAAATAGTACAAAGCAACTGTTGTTTTCATGACCACAAAGTCCGTATGTATAATTACGTAACACAACTAGAATATTATCTGTAATCGGCAGAGTAATGAGAATTAGTGCATACGGAACACACTAATTAATAAGCTTCTGTATAAATGTTGTAAGCCACGAAAGTGATTGATTTCGCGTTAGCATTTGGACACAAGAAAGTTTATTTCTAACCATCGCAAACATGAGTTACACTGTTCTCGTAATTATTATCGAGTAAACTATCCAAAGTCAAATTTTGCAAAGATTCAGTTTGAGCTGCATTTACTCGATTTACCTTTAATTGCTTTTGCAATTATAGTCTCTAGTCTTTACTAATAGTCATACTTATATGTGTTGCCGATCTTGTTGGAGTTAGTTGACATAAAATTTAGGCCGTTCCCCAGATCTCTCTTTGGATTCTAGCCACATAAATTACAACACTGCAACTTAAGCCATTTATTTGCCATACAAGCAAACTTTGCTGTCTTTGTGACATTCACTCATCTAATAGTACAGTACTGACAAAAGCAGCTGCTCTACAGTTACCCGGATGCTGGTCATATATTATAGTCAAGTGAATACAAAACACTTTTGGCAAAAAGTGTCACTGTAAATAGCTGAGTTTAGACTGCTACTTCGTAAGCGGCATTTTCTTGAACAGTAACATCTGATGGTGAATCATGAGATGACTCCACTGTGACTTGCCGCACTCGATCCTCTCCAACACATTCGTACACAGCGTCCGCAGCCGTTGAATTCGATATCATCACTGTTTCCTCACTAAAAATAATTTTAGTTTAATAATAAATATCAATTCAAAAATAGTCATTTGAGTTAGAACTAACTGATTCTACTAATAATAATGTGATAGTTATTTTATCTAAATATTGTTAGTCTAACTTTCTAGCTAACCATAAAAATTCGTTTTAGTATTCGTTCATATCTGTGTCGTTGTTTGTGTAATGTGCATGCGTTGTGATAGTTTGAGTGTAGTATCGAGATGCTTGTTGCTTCAAGCACGGATTACTTTTTGCTAAAAGTTGCTTTTTGTTTGACGCCTTCAACGTTTGAATCTGTAGGACTTGTTTGTTCTCCTTTTCGACAAAACGATTCAATTTAGATATTTGCAATAAAGATATAGTAAATAACTGTTGAAGAAACGAGACATACCTCCAATTTTTCCTTCACTAAAGTTGGCTAGCCTGCGGCTTAACAAATTCAAGCGTTGACGATTTCTGTAAACAAGGAAAGCAGTTGGCAGAGCAAAGACAAGAATACAGACAGAGACGACAATGAATGCTGTAGTCAATACTGCAATTTCTAAATAAAGAAAGTTGTGAGTACTTTTTTGCTAAATTAAATGAAAAATAGATCTAACTTTCCGACGTGTCGTGCACATGTAGTCTAGACTCATTGTGACCTGATATTGTAACTATAGTCGATGTGAGACGCCTTGTGTAGCCATTTGTTTCATCCGTGGTAACACTTTCCGTAGGCAGCGATCCTTTCCCTAGATCTGATGTAGCTGTTGCAGAATAGGATGTCTTTACTCGAATTATGAAATACAATCTCGTATTTACATCCCCATCTTTTGCTATGATTTCGTATATCCCACTGTCTGATTGTTGTACGTTTGGTATGATTAGGAATGGATAGCGATCAAACACACGATCCGTTGTCTTCTCATTGTGACAAACGAATAGTTTATCGTGTAAATTTGTCACAGTGTATTGCATTGTTAGTGTGGAACTAACAGATACCGTGATTATCGATTTGCCCGACGCCACAGTTCTTCCATTGTAACTCAAAATGAATGTGTTCGCTGCTGAACTGGAAACGTCGGTTGTTTGATTATGTATTTGTTGAGTTTGTGTTTGTATTCTACTGGTGGTTGGAAGTTGCGTTGTATGTGCTTCATAGTGAGAGCTATTTCTTGAACACTGAACCGTAGTTGGACTTGAAAATAATTCTAAAGATAGAAATGACACTGAAAGACAGTTTGACTGATTTTATTATATAGCGCATATTGCAATTTACTGTGCACAATTTGAAGATGAAGAGTGAAGTTTGAATTTCCAAAACAGTTTTCTGCTGCCACAGTTAAAGTAACATTTTTATCGTCGCTACGGTTTAAAGGTCCGAAGTAAACGCAGCCGTTTTCTTTCTTAATAGAAGACATAATGTCGTTGTTATGGTCGCTATTGCGGATTTTGAGTGACGGCTTGGGACTTCCGGTGACATTGAAACAAGCCTCGACAGTAGATCCCGATACACCGAGCAAGATGTCGGATTGCCGTGAAATAGTTGGTCTAGCTAATTGCACAGAGAGAAAATAATATTTCATCTTCAACAACTTTAACTTAATAGATAGTCCGGTTCTAGTCTGGTTAAATTGTAATAAAATAATTACTCGTTTTTATTCACAAATGTTTACAAGTTATAGTAATTATGCCTCGGTGCACAAGCGCATTCGATGCTATGCTCGTCTGTCTGCCTGCTTTCCTGCCTGCCCGTCCGTCCGTCCGTTTGTCCGTCTGTCTGTCTCTCTGTCTGTCTGTCTGTCTGTCTGTTAAATAAAATTTATTTTAAGCATACAGTTATAATACAATGCTAGCAAGTTAACTATATAAAGTTCTGTAACTATATGAGAGTTTACTAGGACTAGATTTTAAAAACCAACAAACAGGTATCACTTAAAAGAGAACAATGCGGTCTAACTGTCTGTCTGTCTGTCCGTCCGTCCACCTGTTTGTTTGTTTGTCTGTCTGTTTGTCTGTCTGTCTGTCTGTCTGTCTGTCTGTCAGTCTGTCTGTCTGTCAATACATATATTTTCAAACATTAAACTATTATACACCATCTAGGCAAAGCAACTAAATACTACTCAAGCCAATAGGGCTTGGTTCTAACTACGACTATTTATGTTTATGCGGCTCTCTCTTGAAACAATCTTCTTTATTTTTCTGTCAATCACCCTGCATTTGATCGTTTTAGACACACAGAAAACACAAATCTCCGGTGTCTTGAAGGTTGATGCATTTGGCTTTCCTTCTTCGTCTCTTGATAGCTGTCTGTCTGTCTGTCTTTCTGTCTGTCTGTCAGTCTGTCTTGTCATTCTTTCATCTATTTTCAACATCAATGCGGTCTGTTTGTGTGTAATACTGTGTCTACTTGCACGGTAAATTTTTATGAGAGAAATAGACTTCTACGACTAACAGGGGACATTTACTTGCATTTTGTTAAGTAATGTGTTTATAGTGCGCATACGTAGTAAAGTCTGTAATGCTTATTGCTTACCGAGGCATTGTCAGCCCTGCCTGGTGCTTTCATTATTTCATTTATCTGTATTGATAAATAATTTTGAATTACTACCAACACGTAGAATTGCCGTTTGTCTGTCTAGTATCGCTGTCTACTTGCCCAAGATTTTACAGGTAAGAATTGATGTTTTCTTGAAGTATGATTCGCGAATTTGCACTGCTTCGTTCTTAATTAAATTATATACAATTTTGCAGTGCGCATGCGCAGTATACTATAATGTGCAGCAGTTGATTGCAGACTGAGATATCCGCAGCCTTTTTGGTGTTTTCATTATTAAATTTTGTATTGTTTTATAGTTTTGGCTTACCACCAAATCGTAGAATTGCCGTTCCCGAAACAAACTCTCCAAAATTACTTTGTTGAGCTGTATACCGGATGAGCGAATGATGGAATTTTGTAATTACAAGAGGTGTTATGAAATTTTTGTAATATGCGTAAAACGTTTTCGAACTTGCTGCAGGTCTTGGCCACTTGTAAGTAGAAACTTTTCCCAAGTCGTCGACTGTCCAAGTGTAATTATAGGAATTTATCGCTATAAGTGTGGGGTCAGAATAATTTGGAATAAATCGTAGACGAAATCCAGCAAGCTGATAAACCGTTATGTTTTTCTTGTACAATATTACTTTCGTCCCTAAAACATAAACAAATGTTAATTTATTTAAAAAATTGTTAATTAAATTATAATAATAATACATTGCTTTTAAGTTAATAATAATAGACAATATAAGCCACTAAAGCCTAGCGGTTACAGTTCTGGTTCTCTGAGTCTGACCAGGATAGTCTTAGTTCAATACCAGATGCGCCAGCAATCTAATAAAATAAGTCTGTCGGTTATTGTCATCTAGATACCTTGGTTGGTCGATGCCTAGTTGAAGGTAAAGACCCACTCGCCCCACTGAAAGGGTGATGACGACAAATATTAATAATACAATATTAATAATAAAATATTAATAATACAATATTAATAAAGCAATATTAATAATAAAATATTAATAATACAATATCTATAATACAATATTAATAATACAACGTTAATAATAAAATGTTAATAATAAAATATTAATAATACAATATTAATAATAAAATATTAATTAATATTACATGTATGTTAATGCATGACAGGGAGACGATATCTAGTTTATTGACCAGAGGCGGATCCAGGCATGTGAGCGAGGGGCGCGCTACCCCTTCAAGCAGACTGAGGCCTATGTCTCTAGACGCAGTATCATGCTATGTTTATAGTAGGTGTACTTAGCGCGAAACGACAACTTAATTTAGTGCATGCGGTAAAAATAGGAGTTCACAAGATAGGACGTTCACAAGTCTTTGCCTCTTGATTTAGATCAGGTTTTGGATCGATTTGCCACAGCACATCCTAGGCGCATGCTCCTCGTTAGTCCTGTGCAAGATCAGTTTGTGGACAATGGCTGTGATCTGCAGTCATTAATTATGACTCGGAAGCATACATACATACATACATACATACATACATACATACATACATATATATATATATATATATATATATATATATATATATATATATATATATATATATATATATATATATAGTGTATATAGAAGTACAAAGAATACGTAGTTTTAATATTGTAAAGGCTTTTTAATTCTCTTTGCACTGACAATCTCTGCATACGACGTAAATCTGTGCGTATTAGTATGCCAAATTCATCTTTCAAAATCAGAAGCGGTGTGATCTCGTTGTTCGATCTTGCATTCAGTGATTGTGACTATACTTACGGTACATACTGTACGTGTACATACACATTAAATGTGTGTGCGCGCGGTTGTGTGTTATTTATTCCCTCATAAGTTGCCCCTTCTTAATTAAACAACTTTCTGACCACGCCCATAATTGATTTCACACTGTCGCGATCCCCCTTCTGTCGGATCCTAGATCCGTTCCTGTTGACCGAGGTCTTGAGGGGCTTCCCGAGATAAATAGCCGAGGATAATTGTCGAGCAGAAAGCCCCCAAAAGACCTCGGTCAATAAACTGGATATCGTCGACCCTACCATGCATTAGCCTATTTGTTGCATGTCTAACATCCTACTGTAATTAGAGTTCATAGATTATTCAAGTTGAATTAGAGTGGTTGTGTATTGCAATAACCGCTAAAGTTTTATGTTAAACAACCACTTTTTGACAGCTGTGAAGTGTTGTTGACGTGCACGTCAGCCCCATAAGGCCACGTGCTTAAAAGTATTTGTACAGTACATTAGCCACGTGTTCTGCCAGCGTGATGTCGGATTAGAAAGAAGACCGTAACAATGACCCGGACGACGGCGACAAATAGGACGCGTTGTTTTCAAAAAGCATGCCACTAGTATTAGCCAGCTTGACAGCAGATTTGCCAAAAAGACGAGTACAGCAAGGGTACAATTTGCAAGAACACGACTGCCTGCAACAGTTGGGTGATGCGAATATTTGAAGCGTGGAGAAGTAATCGAAACAAGGATGCTCCACAAGAAGAGCAGGTACTGACAGACAGATATTCTCTTAACGAAGGATTCACAACTAGATGCAGCCAAATCACAGACGGATTGTCAAAAGTCTGATACATTTACGTTGAGCACGGATCCAAAAATCATAGTGGTAGACTAGGTGCATGATTTACGGCATTCAAACAAAAAAGTCACAAGGTAAATTAAAGTCAAGCTCCAACGTGACTGTGTAAGGTAATAGAATTTTGTGGTTTATGGTTTATTAGATACGCTAATGAAGAAGCTGGTGACTGTTAATTGGCACGTAAAAATGTTGGATCTCTCTATCTAAGTAAGTTGCCAGCAGGATTTTTCCGAGAAGCCTTCTATACTATAAACCTTTGTTATCTACACCATCATTTGGTCCTTGGTATTCAAAGCAAGTAATCGTTCATAAAAATTTGGCTACAATGATTAAAGTGTTGACAGCTGAAGCTGGTCTTACAGTTCGAGCCAACCACGCTCTTTGAGCTACTAGTGCGACAAGACTGTTTCAAGCGGAAGTTCCTGAACATGTCATTCAAGGCAGAACCGGCCACAAAACCCTGCAAACACTGAGACAATACCGAGAGCCATCTGAATTGTAGCAAATGGCAGCGTGCAAAGTTTTGGATAATAGCCATGCACACACAGATTACAGTGACGCAAAAGTCAAGCAGTCGGGAGAGACACGAAGTAGTCCAAGTTGAACAGCCGTATGAAACGGAAAGAGAGAATCCATTTGTCATTTCTGACTGCGTTTTTACAAACTGTAGTACTGTGAACATTATCATATGGTAAAGAATAAGCTTGTAATCTAAAATAGGTATGCCCATGTATTGATTGCTAGTTTTTCTTATTTTTGATATTTTTCGTTTTAAGCTAGTTGTTTTTTATGTCAATAAGCAGTATGCAGATATTGACGGGTCAATAAACGTTTATTGACCGCTAAATATACCACATGTGTTTGGGTTGCTATGGTAGGAGTAAAATATAATGAGAAATATCCTAGCAACGGCGGAATAAACACCCAAACATTCAGCAAAATATTAATAATATAAAATTAATAATACAATATTAATAATACAATACTAATAATACAATACTAATAATACAATATTAATTATACAATATTAATAATACAATATTAGAAATGCAATATTCATAATAAAATATAAATAAAAGATACAGTGTTGATAATACAATATTAATACAATATTACAATATTATCATACAATATTAATAATGCTGTCTAATAATGTCTCCTTTCTAATCAGCTGTAATGGTCTATGTACTTCTGAAGCACGGTTTGCCTCCGGTACTTGTAATATACTTTACAAACCAGACTGATCTGGTACAGCACAACCAATACAATATTAATAACACAATATTAATTAATAATACAATATTAATTAATAATACAATATTAATTGATAATACAATATTGATAATAATACAGATCAGGCACAAGAGCTTGAGCATAGCTTGTGTAGACTACCAGAAAGCCTAAAATAGCGTGACATACAGTTGGTTGCTCCAATGCCTTCAGATGCATAAGATCAGTACAGTCTTGATCAGATTCCTGTCACGTGTGATGAAGAGTTGGAGTACATCGATGGTGCTTTCTTGCGGAACAGTACGATCAAGACAAGGCTATTGCAGATCAGGAAGGGTATTTTTCAAGGTGTCTCACTTTCTTCACTTCTCTTCGGCATGATCCTCAATCCTCTAAGTAAGGAGTTGGACAGAACCGGTTACGGCTATGGGATGACAACTGGGCATGGTGAGACTGCCCAACGTCAGCTCATCAGTCATCTGCTTTACATGCATGATCTGAAGCTGTATGGCAGAAACTCTGATCAGTTGGATGGGTGGTTGCACACGGTTTGTACCTTCTCTGATGACATCCAGATGAAATTTGGTCTGGACAAGTATGCTGTTGCACACATTGTCAACGGCAGACTATCTGGACACAACTCTGGAGTGACGGTAGGAAAAACGGACACCATCAACTGTCTGGAACCAGGTCAAGTCTACAAGTATTTGAGTGTAAAGGAGAGTAACAATATTCAGTATAGCATGATGTGGGAGAGACTTCGTCATGAGTACTTTCGCAGAGTGAAGGTGGTTCTCCGGATTGAGTTGCATGTATGGTCGGAACGAGATTCTAGCCATCAATGAGTTTGCACTACCGGTTCATACTTACAGTTTTTGGCGTTATTCTATGGCGGTGCACAGACCTGCAGCAGCTCGATCGAAGGACCAGAAAGCTCCTTTCTATGCACGGTGTCCACCATCCTTCTGCAGACGTTGATCGACTGTACGCTCATTGCAGTGATGGGGTAGGGAGTTACAACAGATTGAGTCGACATATCAATCTTGTATTGTGAGGCTGGACTGTTACCTTGTTGATAGTTCTGATCCTTTCATACAGATGATACGGGAGTGTGACTCCGGAAAATCTTCACATTCGATCAAGCGCATGGCTTGTCGCTTTACCGCACAGCTGCGGAGGAGTCTTGCTTCGGACGACAAGTCGCAGAGCTTACACAGAAATGCATTCATCTCGGTTGAAGATGGCTTCGAGCAAGCGCTTGAAACAGATGCGAGACATTACAGTACGTGTTGCAGTTCTCTTCGTGTGCTGTCCTGGAGCGGAAAACCTATATACGGGCAGTATCGCTGTCTCACTGAGCAACCACCTGTGGACATGAAAGAGACCTACGGATGGCTAAAGGCAGCGAATCTTCCTGATACAACTAAGAGACTGGTTGTTGCTGCTCAAGACCAAGCTCTTCGGACTCGGTACTATGAGCGCAAAATTCTACATCGTGATGTCATTCCTACTTGCCGCATGTGCAATGTAGGCCTGGAAACAGTCGACCACACTGTGGCAGGCTGTAGTGCTTTGGCACCGATGGACTACACTGATCTACACATTAAATGTGGCCTCCATCATTCACTGGAATGTTTGTCGTCATTTTGGGATTCCACTGGAGAGCAGATGGTACCGGCATCATTCTGATAGGCTTGTGGAGACGGATGACATTACCATGATGTGGGATGCCACCATCTCCACTGCCAGGAAGATCAAAGCCAATCGTCCAGACATCTGTCTCAGAAATAGAAAGACAAACACTTGTCTACTTATTGATATCAGAGGTCCTGCCCATGGCAAGAAACACGCTGAGAAGTTGGTGAAGTACAGCGACTTGCGATTGGAGATAATCCGCATGTGGCATTGTCGAACACTGGTGGTTCCGGTGGTCTTGGGAGTTTTTTTTTTTTTTTGAGCACAGTGCACGCAGGTATTGCGCGGTGGCTGGACATTATTCCAGGTTCTCACAATCTGCAGCACTTACAGAAAACAGTGCTTCTGGGAATTACTCGCATCTTTCGCAAAGTCATGTCTTCTTTTTAGACAGCCGTGATGGTCTAAGTACTTCTGAAGCAGGGTTTACTTCCGGTGCTTGAAATAGACTTTGCAAACCAGACTGGTTGAGCACAATAAATACAATTTTTAATCCAATATTAATAATATAATATAATAATACAACATTAATAATGAAATATTAATAATACAATATTAATAGTGCAATATTAGTAATACAATATCTATAATACAATATTAATAATGCAATATTAATAATACAATACTAATAATACAATATTAATAATAAATATTAATAACACAATAATACAATATTAATAATACAATAATAATAACACAACATAAATAATACAATGTTATAATACCATACTGATAATACAATATTAATAATACAATATTAATAATATAATATTAATAATACAAAATTAATAATACAATACTAATAATACAATATTAATAATAAATATTAATAACACAATAATACAATATTAATAATAAATATTAATAACACAATAATACAATATTAATAATACAATAATAATAACACAACATAAATAATGCAATGTTATAATACCATACTGATAATACAAGATTAATAACACAATATTAATAATACAATATTAATAATACAATATTAATAATATAATATTAATAATACAATATTAATAACACAATATTAATAATACAATATTAATAATGCAATATTAATAATACAATACTAATAATACAATATTAATAATAAATATTAATAACACAATAATACAATATTAATAATACAATAATAATAACACAACATAAATAATACAATGTTATAATACCATACTGATAATACAATATTAATAATACAATATTAATAATATAATATTAATAATACAAAATTAATAATACAATACTAATAATACAATATTAATAATAAATATTAATAACACAATAATACAATATTAATAATAAATATTAATAACACAATAATACAATATTAATAATACAATAATAATAACACAACATAAATAATGCAATGTTATAATACCATACTGATAATACAAGATTAATAACACAATATTAATAATACAATATTAATAATACAATATTAATAATATAATATTAATAATACAATATTAATAACACAATATTAATAATACAATATTAATAATACAATATTAATTATACAATATTAATTATACAATATTAATAATAAATATTAATATTACAATAATACAATATTAATAATACAATAATAATAACACAACATAAATAATACAATGTTATAATACTATACTGATAATACAATATTAATAATACAATATTAATAATACAATATTAATAATACAAGATTAATAATACCGTATTAATAATACAATATTAATAATACAATATTAATAATACAATATTAATAATACAATATTAATAATACAATATTAATAATAAATATTAATAATACAATATTAATAATACAATATTAATAATACAATATTAATAATAAATATTAATAACACAATAACACAATATTAATAATGCAATAATAATAACACAACATAAATAATACAATATTATAATACCATACTGATAATACAATATTAATAATACAATATTAATAATACAATATTAATAGTACCATATTACTAATACAATATTAATAATACAATATTTATAATACACTATTAATAATACAATATTAATAACACAATATTAACAATACAATAAAAATAATAAAAAATTTAATTATACATATTGAAAATATTGTTAATAGTACAATTTTAATAATGCAATATTATTAAACAATATTAATGTTATAATATTAATAACAGAATACTACTACTTAGAACTCTACACTGGTTGATTCACGTTTCTGGCTACGCGGCGGGAAAGGGTGTGGCTACGTGAGACTAGTTTGTTAATTAATTACCACTTTTGGTAGGGCAGTAGACATTGTTGTCGAAAGAGCCTGAGTCTAAATTAACAATAAAAATGGACAATCCAAAAGTAAATAGATAGAAGTTCACATTCTTGACCAGCATCGCCAATTCTGTGTCAAAGAAAAAATTGTATTGTAAATAATGAATTAGACGTCACAAAGAATGACGTACCTTAGCAATGTCGAATAAAATTTGGGTAAATCTTTGCAAATTCAAGTGATGGTAGTCGAATTCCTGAACACAGAATGAAGCTCTTTGTGACCTTGCAGATATCACACAATTGTGGCGTGACAACTGTGAGTTTCAGCACATCTAGGATATCCCGTACAAAGTTATTAGCAATATTGAAACTAGTAATTGAAACTGTGTTTACACCGTCGCTTTCACGGTAGATAGAAATTGTCGCAAAGATTACATACAAGACATTAAAGGTCATCGCAATCGTAGATTCCCGAATAAGTGTTGCAAGCCACGAGAGCGATTGATTTCGCACTATTAGCAGTTGCACACAGGACTGAGGTAAGTTGCAGTTGCACACAGGTAAGTTTTTTACTACAATCGCAAACATGAGTTAGACTGTTCTGGTAAAAACTAGCTCTTTCATGAACGTTTTGGCGTCTGATTGTCGGTTCGCCCATTTTTCTCTGGTTATCATCTTTGTTACAAGTCGTAAGTCGTAACTTGCTTGTGTTATTAGCTGCTATCAAAGGTCCACACTCTACTAGCAAATGGTTAGCTGTTTCTTCCTGTAGACTTTAGTCGTTCCAGCAATAATATCTCTAAGGGCAGTACCGTAATGTGGTCCATTTTGAGACGTAGAACATTTATATGGGTGCTTTAGTGGTGCCTATATTGCAGCATAGCATCATATACATGTACTTAAAGAATTATTGTCCTTGGTGGATACCGCGCATGCCATCCATGCACTGCTGTCAGTTCACGTTGGCATGCCCTTATTCGAGTAACACCGAAGTAAGTCGACAATAGTTGCCTAACATTGGCTAGTCACTTGATTAAAAATTTAAATTTACGAGTTAGTTAAAAATATAACTCGTTATCACACATTGAAGTGTCATCTTTGTTGTTGTGATCGATGTACTTACATACTTACAAGCATGCAGATAACTACGTCTATCAATTTATTTCCTTCATGTGTGTGTGTGTGTGTGTGTGTGTGTGTGTGTGTGTGTGTGTGTGTGTGTGTGTGTGTGTTTGTGTGTGTGTGTGTGTGTTTGTGTGTGTGTGTGTGTGTGTGTGTGTGTGTTTGTGTGTGTGTGTGTGTGTGTGTGTGTGTGTGTGTGTGTTTGTGTTTGTGTGTGTGTGTGTGTGTGTGTGTGTGTGTGTTTGTGTGTGTGTGTGTGTGTGTGTGTGTGTGTGTGTGTGTGTGTGTGTGTGTGTGTGTGTGTTTGTGTGTGTGTGTTTGTGTGTGTGTGTGTGTGTGTGTGTGTGTGTGTGTGTGTGTGTGTGTGTGTGTGTGTGTGTGTGTGTGTGTGTGTGTGTGTGTGTGTGTGTGTGTGTGTGTGTTATTAACTTATGTAAGCTTCGGTTTAATTAACAACAATTTTATGTCGTTACCTTTACATTGTACAGTGTCTCCACATAAATTTGCAACACTGTATGCCGTCTATTTATCTTACAAGCAAAGTGTCTGTCTTTGTGAAAATGCAAACATACTCTCGTCTTATAGCACACTACTGACAAAATGTTTAAATAGGTGTAGGTACTGGTAACTGCTCTACAGTTACCCGGATGTTTGTCATACATTAATTAATTAAGGTCAACCAAATACCAAACAGTTTTGGTAGAAAGCATCGCTGTGTTTCAACTGCTAATTCGTAATGTGCATTTTCTTGAACAGCAATATCTGATGGTGAATCATGAAATGACTCTACCATGACTTGCCACACTTGATCCGACTGTCGTCGACTGTCCAAGTGTAATCTCTGGACAGTGCAGCTGTAAGTGTGACGTCAGACAAATTTCGGAAAACTTTTAGACGTAATCCAGCAGGCTGATAAACTGTTATGTTGTCTTTGTACAATAGAATTTTCCCATGTAAAATATTAATTAATTAACAAATGTTTTTTAAAATTTTGTTAACTTATAGCAATAATATATTACTAATAATATATTAGTAATGCTAATGTTACATTAATGTTTTTACCTAATTGGAACTACATAATTACTTGGTTTGGTAGGACAGTGAACAGCGTTGTCTGCAGAGGTTGAGTCTAAACTAGTAATCAGAATAGACAAGCCAAAAGTAAATAGATTAACGTTAACGTCCTTGACCAGCATCTACAATTCTGTATCTAGAGTAAAGAGTGAATTGGAGTTTAGAAGTAGTATGACTTACTTTAGCAAAGTAAAACAAAATTTTGTTAAATGTTTGCAAATTCAAGTGCTGGTAGTTACATTTCCGAACGGAAAGTGAAGATCTTGATGGCCTTGTCGATATCGCACAATTGTGGCGTGACAGCTGTGAGGTTTAGCACGTTTATGATATCCCGTATAAAGCATCTTTAATTAAAACTAGCGATTAAAGCTGTGTTAAGAAAATGCACCGTCAAATTTACAACTAGGAGCTTCTAAAAACAGCGATAGATAAAATATTTGCAAAAATAATAATACTGATTTTAACGCTATTTTTATGTTAATTAAATTTTAAGCTTTGCTACTTGTAACATCTATTTAAAATAGTACAAATCAACTGTTGTTTAACGTCACCACAAATTCCGTATGTATGATTACGTAAGACAGCTAGACTATTGCCTGTAATCGGCAAAGTAATGAGAAATATTGCATACGGGACATAAATGTTGTTGACGTTTACGTAATATTAATTAATTAATAAGCTTCCGTATAAATGCTGTAAGTTACGAAAGTGATTGATTTCTCGTTAGCAGTTGGCCACTAAAAAATTTATTTGTAACAATTACAAACATGAGTTACACTGTTTTGGTAATTATTATCAAGTAAACAATTCAAAGTCAAATTTTGCAGAGACTCAGTTTGAGCTGCATTTTTTCGAGCTACTTTTAATTGCTTTTTGCATTTATAATGTCTAGTATCTACTAATAGTCATACTTATATGCGTTGCCTATATTGTTGGAGTTAGTTGACATAAAATTTATGCCGTTCCCCAAAATCCTTTTTAGATTGTAGCCACATAAATTGCAACACTGCAACTTAAGCCATTTCTTTGCCATACAAGCAAACTTTCATGTCTTTGTGAAAATGCATTTACTCGTCTAATAGTGTACTACACAAAAGCAGCTGCTCTACAGATACGCGGATGTTTGTCATACCTTATAGTCAACTGAATACGAAGCAATTTTGGCAAAACAGCGTCACTGTAAATTGCTGAGTTTAGACCGCTACTTCGTAAGCGGCATTTTCTTGAACAGTGATATCTGATGGGGAATCATCAGATGTCTCCACTGTGACTTGTCGCACTCAATCCTCTTCAACACATTCATACACAGCGTCCCCAGCCGTTGAACTCGATATCATCACTGTTTTCTCACTAAAAATAATTTTAGTTTAATAATAATATTAATTTAAATAGTCAAATGAGTTAGAACTACATGATTATACTAATAATAATGTGGCAGTTATTTTATCTTAAATATTGTTAGTCTAACTTGTTAGCTAACTGTAAAAAATAGGTTTGTGCAACAAATGTTTTTGTATTCGTTCGTTTCTGTGTCGTTGGTTGTGTAATGCGCATGCGTGGTAATACTTTGAGTATATTATCGAGATGCTTGTTGCTTCAAGCAAAAATTACCGTTTGCTAAAAGATGCTTTTTGTTGGACGCCTTGTACGTGTGAATCTGTAGAAATTGTCTGTTCTCCTTATTCACATAACGATTAAATTTAGATATTTGCAATATAGATATATTAGTTAACTGTTGAAGAAGCTAGAAATACCACCAATTTTTCCTTCACTAGAGTTGGCTAGTCTGCGAGTTAACAAATTCAAGCGTTGACGATTTTTGTAAACAAGGAAAGCAGTTGGCAGAGCAAAGACAAGAATAGAGACCGAAACGACAATAAGTGCTGTAGTCAAAACTGCAATTTCTAGATTAAAGAAAGCTGTGAGTACTTTCTTGTTAAATTAAATAAAAAAATGATCTAACTTTCCGACGTGTGTTCACGTGTAGTCTAGACTCATTGTGACCTGATGTTGTAACTATTGTCGATGTGAGACGCCTTGTGTAGCCATTTGTTTCTTCCGTGGTAACAGTTTTCGTAGGCAGCGATCCTTTCCCTAGATCTGATGTATCCGTTGCAGAATAGGATGTCTTTACTCGAAGCATGAAATACAATCTTGTATTTACATCCCCATCTTTTGCTACGATTTCGTATATTCCAGTGTCTGATTGTTGTACGTTTGGTATGATTAGAAATGGATAGCGATTAAACACATGATCCGTTGTCTTCTCATTGTGACAAACGAATAGTTCGTCGTGTAAATTTGTCACAGTGTATTGCATTGTTAGTGTGGAACTAACAGATACCGTGATTATCGATTTGCACGACGCCACAGTTTTTTCCATTGTAATTCAAAATGATTGTGTTTGCTGCTGAACTAGAAACGTCATTTGTTTGATTATTCATTTGTTGAGTTTGTGTTTGGATTCTACTGGTTGTTGGAAGTTGCGTTGTATGTCCTTCATAGTGAGATCTATTTCTTGAACACTGAACCGTAGTTGGACTTGAAAATAATTCTAAAGATAGAAATGACACTAAAAGACAGTTTGACTGATTTTATTATATACCGCATATTGCAATTTACTTTGCACAATTTGTAGGTTAAGAGTGAAGTTTGAATTTCCAAAGCAGTTTTTTGCTGCCACAGTTAAAGTAACATTTGTATCGTCGCTAAGGTTTAAAGATCCGAAGTAAATGCAGCCGTTTTTTGTGTTTAATAGAAGACACAACGTCGTTGTTATTGTCCATTTTGCTGATTTTGAATGACGGCTTGGGACCTCCGGTGACATTGAAACAAGTCTCGACAATAGATCCCGATACACCGAGCAAGATGTTGGATTGCCGTGAAATAGTTGGTCTAGCTAATTGCACAGAGAGAAAATAACATTTTATCTTCAACAACTTTAACTTAATAGATAGTCCGGTTCTGGTCTGGTTAAATTGTATTTAGAATAATTACTCGTTTTTATTCATAAATGTTTACAAGTTATAGTAATTATGCCTCGGTGCACATGCGCATTCGATAGTGTGATCGTCTGTCTGCATGCCTTCCTGCCTGTCCGTCCGTCCGTCCGTCCGTCCGTCCGTCCGTCCGTCTGTCTGTCTGTCTGTCTGTCTGTCTCTCTGTCTGTCAAATAAAATTTAATTCAAGCATACATTTATAATACAATGCAAGCAAGTTAACTATATAAAGTTCTGTAACTATACGAGAGTTTACTAGGACTAGATTTAAAAAACAAACAAACAGGTATCACTTAAAAGAGAACAATGCAGACTACCTATCTGTCTGTCTGTCTGTCCGTCCGTCCGTCCGTCCGTCCGCCCGTCCGTCCGTCCGTCCGCCCGTCCGTCCGTCCGTCTGTCTGTCTGTCTGTCTGTATATATGTATGTATGTCAATACATACATTTTCAAGCATTGAACTATTATACACCATCTAAGTAAAGCAAATAAATACTACCCAAGCCAATAGGGCTTGGTTCTACTTACGACTATTTATGTTTATGTGGCTCTCTCTTGAAACAATCTCCTTTATTTCCCTGTCAATAACCCTAGCATTTGATCGTTGTAGATACACAGAAAACACAGATCTCCGGTGTCTTGAAGGTTGATGCATTTGGCTTTCCGTCTTCGTCTCTTGATAGCTGTCTGTCTGTCTGTCTGTCGTTCTGTCTGTCTGTCAGTCTGTATTGTCTGTCTCTCATTTATTTTCTACATCAATACGGTCTGTTTGTCTGTAATACTGTATCTACTTGCACGGTAAATTATTATGAGAGAAATAGACTTCTACGACTAACAGGAGACATTTACTTGCTTTTTGTTAATTAATATGTGTTTATAGTGAGCATACGTAGTAAAGTCTGTAATGATTATTGCTTACCGACGCATCGGCAGCCCTGCCTGCTGCTTTCATTATTTTATTTATCTGTATTGATAAATAGTTTGACTTGCCACCAACACGTAGAATTGCCGTTTGTCTGTCTATTATCGCTGTCTACTTGCCCGAGATTTTACAGGTAAGAAATGATGTTTTCTTGAAGTATGATTCGCGGATTTGCACCGCTTCGTTCTTAATTAAATTATAAGCAATTTTACAGTGCGCATGCGCAGTAAACTATAATGTGCACCAGTTGATTGCGGACTGATGTATCCGCAGCCGTTTTGGTGCTTTCATTATTGGTATTGTGTTATATTTAGCTTACCACCAAAACTCTCCAGAATTACTTCGTTGAGCTGTATACCGGATGAGCGAATGATGGGATTTTGTAATTACAAGAGGTGTTATAAAATTTTTGTAATATGTGTAAAACGTTTCCGGAGTTGCTGCAGGTCCTGGCCACTTGTAAGTAGAAACTTTTCCCAAGTCGTCGACTGTCCAAGTGTAATTAAAGGACTGTCGTTTTAAGTGTGGGGTCAGAAAAATTTCGAAAAAATTCTAGACGAAATCCAGCAAGCTGATAAACCGTTATGTTTTCCTTGTACAATATTACTCCAGACCCTAAAACATAAACAGATGTCAAATTATTTCAGAAATTTGTTAATTAACTTGTAATAATATACATTGCTACTAAGTAAATAATAATAGACAATATAAGCCACTAAAGCCTAGCGGTTAGAGTTCTGGTTTTCTGAGTCTGATTATGATGGCCTAGGTTCAATACCGAACGACGCCAGCAATCTAATGAAATAAGTCTGTCGGTTATTCTTACCTATATACCGGGTTGGTCGTTGCATTGTTGAAGGTAAAGGCCCACTCGCTCCACTGAAAGGATCATAATGACAAATATTAATAATACTATATTAATAATAAAATATTAATAACGTAATATTAATAATACGAAATAAATAATACAATATTAATAATACAATATTAATAATAAAGTATTAATATTACAATATTAATTAATATTACATATATGTTAATGCATGGTAGGGAGACGATATCTAGTTTATTGACCAGAGGCGGATCCAGGTATGGGTGTGGGCACCCCTTAGGCAGACTAATGCCTATGTCTCCAGACGCAGTATCATGCTATGTTTTCAGTAGGTGTACTTAGCGCCCAAAAAGGGACAACTTAATTTAGTGTATGCGGTATAGATAGGTGTTGACAGGATAAGACGTTCACAAGTCTTTGCCTCTTGATTTAGATCAGGTTTGGATCTATTTGCCACAGCACATCCTAGGCGCATGCTACTTGTTAGTCCTTTGCAAGATCAGTTTGTGGACAATAGCTGTAATCTGCAGTCATTAATTAAGACTCGGAAGCACACACACACACACACACACACACACACACACACACACACACACACACACACACACACACACACACACACACACACACACACACACACACACACACACACACACACACACACACACACACACACACACACACATATATATATACATATATATAGTATATATATATATATATATATATATATATATATATATATATATATATATATATATATATATATTGTGTTTATAGATACATTATAAATATATATACATATATATATATATATATACATATATATTATTTTTTATAACATTCTTGGAAACTAACCCAAAACCAATCCAAACCCCCACTCTACAAAAAGTCTAGAACGTCATCAGAGCAATCTACAGACAATCTTTCTAGAATTATCTTTGCATTATACAAGCAGAATTTAATAGAAAGCCGTTGGTGGAAGTAGGACGTGGCCTGGCTAATTGTGAGGTGACTGTGGAATGTTGTTCTTCTGCAGATTGATTTTAAAATCTGGAGACTAGACGGCTACCACAAGCTCAGACTTTCAACAACTAGTGGATAAAACACACCTCCATTCTCACTAACAATGTCTTTATATGAGCTGTCTTTCTCTCTTTCTACAGCTTCTGCCGCAACCCCTGCTTATATATATATATATATATATGTGTGTGTGTGTGTGTGTGTGTGTGTGTGTGTGTGTGTGTGTGTGTGTGTGTGTGTGTGTGTGTGTGTGTGTGTGTGTGTGTGTGTGTGTGTGTATATAGTATATATATAGTATATATAGAATTCCAAAAAATATGTAGTTTCACTATTATAAAGGCTTTTTGATTCTCTTTACACTGACAATCTCTGCATACGACGTTGATTTGTGCGTATTAATATGCCACAGTCATCTTTCAAATCAGAAGCGGTGTGATCTTGTTGTTCGATCTTGCATTCAGTGATTGTGACTATACTTATGGTACATAGCATAGGCGAAGGAAGCCTCTGCTGAGTGGGGGGGCACAACGGTTTGTCAGGCCATAGAAATCCAAGAACACTGCTAACTCTATGCCTAGGAATACTAAGCAACATAAAACATACTTAGATTTTACCAAAATAGCTTAGTCTTCTTTCATTAACGTCTCCACGGTGATGACCAGCCAAGATGACATGGATAACGGAGAGCATTTTGTGGGGGCACGTGCCCCCACGGCCCCCCCAGTTCCGTCGCCACTGCATAGTGTACGTGTACATACACATTACATGTTCGTGCGCGCGGTTGTGTGTCATTTATTCCTGCATAAGATGCCCCTTCTTAATTAAACAACTTTCTGACCATGCCCACAATTGATTTCACACTGTAGCGCACCACCTTCAGTCAGATCCTAGATCCGCACATGTTGACCGAAATCTTGAGGGGCTTCCCAAAATAATTAGCCGAAGCTAATTATTGAGCAGAAGCCCCGAAAAGACCTTGGTCAATAAACTGGATATCGTCGACCCTACCATGCATTAACCTATTTGTTGCATGTTTAACATCCAACTGTAATTATAGTTCATAGTTTATTCAAGTTGGATTGGAGTGGTTGTGTATTGCAATGACTGCTAAAGTTTTATGTCAAACAACCACATTTTGACAGCTGTGAAGTGTTGTTGACGTCAGCTCCATAAGGCCACGTGCTCAAAAGTATTAGTACAGTACATTAACCACGTGTTCTGTCAGCGTGATGTCGGATCAAAAAGAAGACAGTAATAATGACAAGGACGACGACGACAGATAACACGCGTTGGTTTAGAAAAGCATGCCACTAGTAGTAGCCAGCTTGACAGCAGATTTGCTGAAAAGACGAGTACAGCAAGAGTACAATTTGTAAGAACACGACTGCCTGCAACAGTTGGGTGATGCGAATATTTGAAGCATGGAAAAGTAATCGAAACAAGTATGCTCCACAAGAAGAGCAGGTACCGACAGACAGACTTTCTCTCTACAAAGAATTCACAACTAGATGCAGCCAAACCACAGACAGATTGTCAAAAGTCTCTTACATTTACGTTGAACACGGATCCAAAAATCATAATGGTGGACTAAGTGATTTACGGCATCCATACAAAAGTCACAAGGTAAATTATAGTCAAGCTCCAACGTGACTCTGTAAGGTAATAGCATTTTGTGGTTTGTGGTTTATCAGATACGCTAATGAAGAAGCTGCATGGTGACCGTTGCCACTTAAAAATTTTGAATCTCTATATCTAAATAAGTTGCCAGCAGGATTTTCTCGAGAAGCCTTCTATTATTAACCTTTGTTATCTACACCTTTATTTGGTTCTTGATATTCAAAGCAAGTAATCGGTCGTAACACTTTGGCTACAATGATGAAAGTGATGACAGCTGAAGCTGGTCTTCCAGTTCGAACCAACCACGCTCTTCGAGCTACTGGTGCGACAAGGCTGTTTCAAGCGGGAGTTCCTGAAAATGCCATTCAAGGCAGAACCGGCCATAAACCCTGCAAGCACTGAGACAATACCAAGAGCCATCTGAATTGCAGCAAATGGCAGCATGCAAAGTTTTGGATAATGGCCATGCACACACAGATTACACTGACGCAAAAGTCAAGAAGTCGAGAAAGACACGAAGTAGTCCAAGTTGAACAGCCGTCTGAAACGGAAAGAGAGAATCCATTTGTCATTTCTAACTGCGCCTTTACAAACTGTAGTACTGTGAATATTATTATTTGTAAAGAATAAGCTTGTAATCTAAAATAGGTATGCCCATGTATTGATTGCTAATTGGTTTTTGATTTTGATATTTTTTTCGTTTTACGTTAGTTGTGTTTTATATCAGTAAGCAGTATACAGATATTGACCAGTCAATATACGTTTATTGAACAGTAAATATACGACATGCGGTTGGGTTGCTATGGTAGATGTGTAATATAACGAGAAAAAGAATCCTAGCAACGGCGGAATAAGCACCCAAACATGCAACAAAATATTAATAACAAAATTTTAATAGTACAATATTAATAATACAATATTAATAATAAAATATTAATAGTATAATATTAATATTACAATACTAATAGTACAATATTTATAATACAATATTAATAGTACAATATCAAATATACAATATTAATAATAAAATATTAATAATAAAATATTAATAACAATATTAATAATAATACAATTTTAATAGCACAATATTAATAATACAATACTAATAATACAATATTAATAATACAATATTAATAATACAATGTTAATAATACAATATTAATCATACAATGTTAATAATACAATATTAATAATACAATATTAATAATACAATATTAATAATACAATATTAATAATACAATATTAATAATACAATATTAATAATAAAATATTAATAATACAATATTAATAACAATATTAATAATAATACAATTTTAATAGCACAATATTAATAATACAATAATATAATATTAATAATACAATAGTAATAATACAATATTAATAATGCAATATTAATAGTACAATATTAACAATACAATATTACTAATACAATATTACTAATACAATATTTATAATACACTATTAATAATACAATATTAATAATACAATATTAATAATACAATATTAATAATACAATGTTAATAATACAATATTAATAATACAATATTAATCATACAATGTTAATAATACAATATTAATAATACAATATTAATAATACAATATTAATAATACAATATTAATAATACAATATTAATAATACAATATTAATAATACAATATTAATAATACAATGTTAATAATACAATATTAATCATACAATGTTAATAATACAATATTAATAATACAATATTAATAATACAATATTAATAATACAATATTAATAATACAATATTAATAATACAATATTAATAATAAAATATTAATAATACAATATTAATAACAATATTAATAATAATACAATTTTAATAGCACAATATTAATAATACAATAATATAATATTAATAATACAATAGTAATAATACAATATTAATAATGCAATATTAATAGTACAATATTAACAATACAATATTACTAATACAATATTACTAATACAATATTTATAATACACTATTAATAATACAATATTAATAATACAATATTAATAATACAATATTAATAATACAATGTTAATAATACAATATTAATAATACAATATTAATCATACAATGTTAATAATACAATATTAATAATACAATATTAATAATACAATATTAATAATACAATATTAATAATACAATATTAATAATACAATATTAATAATACAATATTTATTAATAATAAAATATTAATAATACAATATTAATAACAATATTAATAATAATACAATTTTAATAGCACAATATTAATAATACAATACTAATAATATAATATTAATAATACAATAGTAATAATACAATATTAATAATGCAATATTAATAGTACAATATTAACAATACAATATTACTAATACAATATTACTAATACAATATTTATAATACACTATTAATAATACAATATTAATAATACAATATTAATAATACAATTGTTGAACACTAGCTGGTGGTTCCGGTGGTCTTGGGAGCTTTGAGCACAGTGCACGCAGGTATTGCACGGTGGCTGGACATTATTCCAGGTCATCATAACCTGCAGCACTTACAGAAAACTGCTTCTGAGATCTACTCGAATCTTTCGTAAAGTCATGTCTTTATTCTAGTTACACAGTCGTGATGGTCTAAGTACTTCTGAAGCAGGGTTTGCTTCCGGTACTTGTAATAGACTTTACAAACCAGACTGATCTGGTTGAGCACGACATATCATACTAATATTATAATATTAATATTACAATATTAACATTACAATATTAATATTACAATATTAATAGTACAATATTAATATTTTAATATCAATAATACAATAGTCATACAATGCTATAATATCGAAATACTAAAAATGTTATAGTTACGTCTCTTACCTAATAAAAAACAGCTAAACAAATTATACGTATATGATAATTACCATGTTTGGTAGGGCAGTAGATAGCGTTGTCGGAAGAGGCTCAGTCTAAACTAGCAATAAGAATAGACAAGCCAAAAGTAAATAGATGAAACTTTACGTTCTTGACCAGCATTGCCAGTTCTGAATCTACAGTAAAGAGAAAAATCTATAGTGTAATAATGAATTAGAGTTTACAAAGGGTATGACTTACTCAAAGTCAAACAAAATTTTGGCAAATCTGAGCAAATTCAAATGCGGGTAGTTACCAGATTCCTGAACACAAAGTAAAGCTCTTGGTGACGTTGCAGATATCACACAATTGTGGCGTGACAGCTGTGAGTTTCAGCACGTTTAAATATGATAACCCGTATTCAGTAAATATTAATATTGAAATTAGTAACTGAAACTGTGTTTACATGCACTGCCGCTTCCTTAGCTATAAGTCTCTAAAACCACAATAAATATATTGTTGCAAAGAATTACGAATTTGGACCCTATTCTCCTGCTAAGCGTGCTACTGTAGTGTACTCATACGGGAGTTCATGAGGACAGTAGGAGGAGAGTTGTAGTGTATTCATACGGGAGTATACTATAGCCACTGCCCTTTTGTGTTACCTCTATAAGGTGCTGTTACACCAATACAGTTGTCTTTGGCTTTTGCCCCACCTTTGGTGCTATCGCTGCTACACTACTTTTAACTAATAAAATATATTGAAAATCGTGTACAAACAATTGGTGTTTCACGTGACCACACTGTCCGAAACTCCGCTAGAACACTTTGTAATCGTCAAAGTAACGAGAGTTATCACAAACGGTCGCTTTTAGTTACGCAATTTTATGTTCTCGTATATACATGTTGTATATGACACGAAAGCGATTGACTTCGCGTTAGCAGTTGCGCACATGCACTTGTGGGTTACAATGTTCTTGTAAAATTCTTTCATGACTGTTTGGCGTACTAGATTAGCGGTTAATTAATTCGTCTATTGTTGCACGGCGATATCTTTGGTTGCCATGTCTTGCTAATGTAATACAAGTGGCAAGTCGTAACTTACTTGAATTACTAGCTGCTATCAAAGCTGCAAAGTTTGTACTTACAAACGGTTTTACTGTTTTTCTCCACCGGTGCACGTGATGTTTATTGCAGCATAACATCTTGCATAAAACAAATTTCGAAGTTTCTGGTGGATACATGCCTTCCACGTAATACACTTTCATGCAGAAACGTATAGATGTATAATATGTATAATAGCAATCGATCTAGATGGCCAAATTATTCAAAATAAAACTAAGCATTTATCAGAACCTTTACTGAGTAGTTACAGTAATGACAACCTTGAAAGAATATATGTGGTCTGGCTCGTTTCTGAAGTTGCTAGCGTGAACGCGGTTTATGCTATTGCTGTCAAAGGAAATTGCAATGCCCTTTTTCGACTAAGAAGGCAATTAGAAGAAACTGCGCTACCTATGTGTTAGTGCTAGAGAAATGTATTATTATTATTATTATTATTATTATTAATAGTTGATTAACACTCTGCTAGCTCTAGCAAAATTATTTTCAAATTTTAAATTTACCAGTTAGCCAAATATGAATCATGCTATAGTCATCATACATTGAAGTGTCATCTCTGTTGTTGTGATCGATGTACTTACAAGACAGATATTGATATCTATCAATTGTTTTTATGCGAAACCGCGTTAAGTAAACGTTTGTGCAAGAAAATTTGAACTAGTCAATTATCAGGTAAATAATGAAAGTAAAAATTTTGCAAAAATTCTGTCTAAGCTGCATTTTTCAATCCATCTTTAAGTCCTTTTTAAAATTAATATCCAATCTCTGTTAATTGTCATACTTATAAACATTGTTTGCTATAGAGATATTTCAGACGTTTATATAGATTTTTATGTAGTTTTTCAAATCTCTTTTTAAAGCTTAGCCACATATTGCAACACTTCAAGCCATTTAGTAGCCTTGCAAGCAAACCGGTCTGTAGCACACGACTGACCGTGACATGACAAAAGCTGAAACAGTGCATGTCTAGCAACTACTTTACAGCTACCCGGATGTTTGTTGTACAATAAGGTCAACTGAATACCAAACAGTATTGGCAAAGAGCATCATTGTGATAGAACTGTTGTTACGTAAGCTGAATTTTCTTGAAAAGCAATATCTGATGGTGAATCATGAGATAACTCCGTCGTGACTTGCTGCACTGAATCCTCTGGAAAACCTTCATTTACATCGTCGCAAGCTGTTAGATTCGATATTCTCACTGTTCTCTTACTGAAAAAATAAGTTTCGTTAATTACTACTATCAACGCTATTACGTAAGTGTGTACCAATGTATGAGGCTCCAATGTAAATCAAATCGTATTTAATTAAAAATTTAAATAATCAAACGAGACAATAACAAAGAAATACTATTGTATTCAAAATTTTGTTCATTTAACTTGTTAACTATTTTTGGCTATTTAGAACTCATTTATGCACAGATATTTCAGCATTTGTTCGTGTTTGTCTCATATGTTTTAGTAAGAATGCGCATGCGCCGTGATCTAGTAGATTATCAAGATGCTCGTTGTCTCACGCACAATATATATATATATATATACCTTTTAGCAAAAATTCTTTTTTGTTTGATGCTTTCAACGTTTGAATCTGTGGGACTTCTCTGTTCTTTTTTTGACAATAACATTCAAGACAATATACAACAAATTGAATATTTGCAAATAAGAAATTAGAAATTAACTGTTGAAGAAACAAGACTTACCAGTATTTCCTTCACTAAAGTTGGCTAGCCTGCAAATTAAGAAATTTAAGCGTTGACGGTATTTGTAAACAAGGAAAGCAGCTGGTAGAGCAAAGACAAAAGTACAGACCGAGACGACAATGAGTGCTGTAGTCAACACTTCGATTTCTATAAAATAGGAATAGCAAAGTTGTAAATTGTTTGATAATTTAGTAAATGATAAAATGGTCTAACTTTCCGAAGTGTCGCATAGTTTAGATGCGTTGTGACACGGTGTAGCAATTGTTGATGTGAAACCCCTAGTGTAGCCATTTTCTTCCTTGGTAACTCTATTTGCTGGAAGCGATTCTATCCCTAGACCTGGTGTATCTGTTGCAGAAAGTGATGTCTTTACCTGAAGAATAAAATACAATCTCGTATTTACATCTCCAGTTTTTGCTATGATTTCGTATATTCCACGGTCTGATTGTTGTACGTTTGGTATGATTAAGAATGGAAAGCGATCAAAGACACGATCCGTTCTCTTCTCATTGTGACAAACAAATAGTTTATCGTGTAAATGTGTCACAGTGTAGTGCATCGTTACTGTGGAATTAACAGACACTTTGATTTTCGATTTACTCGACACAACAGTTTTTCCATTGTAACTCAAAATGAATGTGTTCGTTGCTGAAATGGAAATGTCTTTTGTTTGATTATGTATTTGTTGAGTTTGTGTTTGGATTCCGTTGGTGGTTGGAAGTTGCGTTGTATATTGAGTGATATTTCTTGAACACGGAAACGTAGTTGCGCTAGGAGATGGTTCTACCAAACAAATGAGATATTTTAAATACAAACAACAAATACAAAGTGAATAATAAAATGTCTACTAATATGTAAGATTTTACAATGTAAGTAATGAAGACCGAACTCTTTAGGGTTTAGTGCATGTTGTACTGTAGTGGTAGTAGTACAACTAGAACATGTATACATATTAATTTTGATTTTAGGACAATGTTAAACAAAACTGTTTGTCTATTTCAAACTAAAGTTATCCTAGCATATTCATCGTGTTTAGTTGATTTAAAAATATTATTTCTAAAAATGCAAATTTAATTATATTTTATCAAATTTCATATAGTTTACATTAATTACGGTTTCTAAATATTATGCATACACATTTAGCAAATTTCTTTACTTTTAAACAAAAAAATTTTAACGTTAATCTAAAATACTTAACAGTATTGTTTATTGTGTGTGTTTATTAAAGTTTGTGCTGCCAATTATAAATTGTTGTAAGTAAAAATTAAAAGAAAACTACAGATTTTTAAGGAATACACAATTAAAACAACAAATGTTACTTTAATATACCATGTTTTAAAAGCTACGATAATCAAAGTTATTCAGCAATTGTATTTATATATTGTTAGCATTATTTAAAGTATTTAGAGACACTGTAGTCAACAGTTGTAGTTAAAGTGTAAATCAATACACAACGTGTGAAAGGTTACGTTACGAAACTAAAAGTAATAGATGAGTTTTGTCTGATTCAATTAATTGTATATTAGTTAGAGCATATTGCAATTTACTTTGCACAATTTGTAAGTGAAAAGTGAAGTTTGATTTTCCAAAACAATTTTCTGCTGTGACAGTAAAGTTTCCAGCATCACTGAGTTGTACAGGGCCAAAGTAGATGCATCTTTTCCTTAGGTTAGGAAAAACTGTGGTGATGTTGTCATATCGCATGCCTTCTTTGATAATTTTCAGTAAAGGCTTGGGACTTCCAGTGACACTGAAACAAGTCTCGACAAAAGATTCCAATTCACCTACCAAAATGCTTGATTCTCCCAAAACACTGGGTAGTTCTAAACACGTAACAAAAATAATTATATCTATTACTATTATTAAATATTTTAAAAGCATTTAATATTTATTACTAGTAAAAAGAATATTTAAAAATTTTAAATATTTTAAATATGCAAATTAATATTTATTATTTATTTATTTATTTATTTATCTATTTATTTATTTATTTATTTATTTATTTATTTATTTATTTATTTATTTATTTATTTATTTATTTATTTATTTATTTATTTATTTACTTATTTACTTACCTACCTACTTACTTACTTACCTACTTACTTACTTACTTACTTACTTACATACTTTTTATTTATTTTTTTATTTTTATTTTATTTATGAACATAAACTACTGTGTTTAAATTTTTTTAAAATTTGTAACATTTAATGTTTATGTTACTCTCCCATCGTTATGATTTAGGTATACTGACTGTGCAGATCATACAGTACGTTGTAATACATAATCTGATTTGGTCTTTGAATAGCAAATAAATGTCATGCAATATCGTTAAACGTCTGTCTAGTGGCCTGATGCATCTTTAGCTCTATCATCAGATAAAATTGAAATGAATTCATTAGGTAATCTAAAGCGATACCAAATCACTGCTGTTTATGATTTAAAAGCTTACCTGCTACGTGTAGAGTTGCCGTTCCAGAACGAAAGTTCGTGTTGTCATTCATTCGAGCTGTATATTGTAGGCGCGCACCATCGAATTCCTTTGTTATAGTAGATGAACGGAGCTGTCTGTAAAACGTCCTGAAAAAAAATTTTGTTTTGCCTGACAACTTTGGATACTTCCCCCACTCCAAAACAAAGTTAGCTTTAGTAATCCGTCCGTGCCATCTGTATTTTTCAGACGTTAAACCATGTAGTCTGATGTCCGACTGATTTGGAGTAAATATGATATCAGATCCAACAAGTTTGTACACCGTAATATTTTCCTTATACAGTATAACTCCTATAACAAATTCCAGCTAATCAATATCAATCAATTTGTACAATTTATTGAATATTTATTGAATGCGAGTATGAAATTCTGACTTTGGCGAACATTTTCTGACACAATGCTAGAGTTTCTGGCAGCTAGGGTTTCATAAAGTCTGCCACTCTAATCGCACCCTTTCGGCATTCTAATTAATGGTCTATCTTTTGCTAAAAGGGTGACTTTCCTTTTGTCTCGGACACGCACTCCCGCTCGGCGTCCGAGGCAATCAAAGGTGAGGGGCTGGCTACACGAGACTGCACCCGGATGAATTGAAACGACAGGATGTTTTCAATCTTGTGTCGCTTTCGTTCTCGCAGCTTGACGTTCTTACGCAGAACTGGGTTAAAAACAAGACATGACAAGCTCCGGAAACCACAGCGTACCCGTCAAAGTCACCTGACTATCTAATCGAACACTTACTTCCAACGTTTATCGCTGAAGCGGCAGCGCGAAAACATCAAAAGAACTGTACCAGCTAGACCTTTCTTCTCCGCCCGTCAGTAAAAATGAGGGAGGAATCGACCTGCTATAGTCCCAACGAGGCGACCGGTTCTCTAGATCTTACACTGACAGTCTAGACAGCATGGACTCGTTCAAGACAAATCGCCGGATGTATGGCGCACTCAGTTAGAGGGCGTTGGCGAATTTGTGGGTTTTGGTGCATGAGTTGGCATTGAAAAGCTGAGGTCTCAATCTAAGCTAACAAATCAAGCATGAGTATGACAACTTACCTTTTTCCGTAGGGCAAACTACTGTTTCGTCACAAGAGAGCGACTCCAAAAGAGCGACAACAACTGATAACCGAAAGACAAATAGATGAAAGTTTAGTTGCTTGTTGAACATTGCCTTCTGCACATAACATATATATATATATATATATATATATATATATATATATATATATATATATATATATATAGGTACAATATATCCACTCAAACTATGTATATCATAGTATACTTTATCATACTCTACAGAAAGAGAACTTACTCCAGCAAAGAACAGCGTATACAAAAGGTCATCTAGAGATTGTGATAAGTTACCTTTGCCAACTCCGGTATATACCGATACAGCAGCAGAGGCTATATAGCTCTTGGTTGCTAGTCACACGACTATGGCGTGACATTTGTCTTGTGTTTATATCCTGTCTTTTCGCGCCACGTCATCCTTCCGGTCAAGAAAGGGTTTGGTGAAAGAAAGGTCGATGTTGCCGTGTTGCCGCTTCGCCGAAATTAGTGAGATAAATACCAGATTTGATTTCCTAGACACCAGATCCGTATTTCAAGCCAACCAACGCTTTCTCACCTTTTTGGTGTTTTGGTCAGCGTCTGGTATGTAGGCGATTGTTACAAATTCTCTCGTTTGTGACACAAATTGGATGTGTATACGCGATAGAAAACGAGCTGCATTTATCTAGAACGAAACAACTTTCGAGCATTTCTTTTCGTCGGCGACCGCAATCGTTTACTGTTCTATACGTCATGCTCCCGTATTAGTCCCTGTATAGTCACTGTCCCGTCCGTAATTACGTAACTTCTAACACCGTTGCTGCAATCCAGTTGAAACCCGGAAAGAAGGTAAACAAATTAATAGAATGGACAAAAGACGTCTGTAGTTCTCGAATTTAAAGTTACATCTTACACAATAAGACACTTGCAGGTCAATTTAATTGACGTGATTTTGAGTCAATCTTTTGCAAAATCCGGCAATCGGACGTTTCCAATAATTGGTGCAACATTGATTGCTTTTTTCATGCAATAATTTCAGTCTGGGCCCGTCTCGAAAAGTGCTATTACTTAGTTAAACAAAAGAGCATACAGCTGACTTCCGGATCGATCTATTGAACCAACCTTCCTTTCTACAATCTTTACCATAAGCATTGGCGGATGTAATTACATGAGGGCATTGGAGGCACGTGCTTCCCTTCAGAAACGCCCTCTATAACAATTGCTCTGTATTTCTGTCCGCAATCGCAGCATAGCCTTATATAAGCAGAGCGTCGCGTCGTAACTTCTATAATTAAAGGCTTGTTCACAATATCTGCCGGAGAGCAATGTTAAGACTAATACTTTCTGGGAATGACAATATCAGAGATAAATCCAATAATCCTTATTAATCCATTGATCTTTTTATTAGATATAGCTAGTTAGTAGTAGTTAGGACCTATATATTATATAGTAGCGATTAAGCTTCTGCTGACTACTTCATATATGTATTGCGGCCGGTGCATATTTTTCTGTAATTAAATTTATTAAAACGTTGGATGGCAGATGTAGCTTTTGAAGAAACAGCGAAAGAGCATCCTATCTGTGGTTTTCACCCTTAATTATGTCTTCAGGCAGAGTCTACCACATTCACGTTCAAGAGAAAGCATAACAGAGTACATGCACGTACTCACTGTAGTGAACCAAGCCTGGTCTAGCACATAAAATCATGTCATTTGCTAAACTCTTTGTCCAAATATTTGTGTTGACTTTCCCATGTTATGATATATATGGGTAACTTCAATTAGCTCGTGATCGAAATTGACAATTATATAATTTAATTAGCACGTGATCGAACTTGACATAATGTAGTCTAGTTCTCGCTTTTGACCGGGACCGGAAGGGTTAACTTAAATGTTTTTGCAGTTAACATCCAATCTCTATTTATAAAATATACTAAACGTTATCCGTATAAGCAAGCTTTGTAGTGTTGTTAGTTAGTTTCGATGTCAATTTCACGTCGTTATCTAAAAGTCGTTAACTAGACTTTGGCTACTTAAATTGTTGCACAGCAAGCCATTACTTCGCGTTAAAACTATAGACTTCTCTCTGCAAAATGCATAGACTCTTATTATACTACGCTACAAACACAAAAGCACATTGAAAAAAGATCTGTAGCTACTTGACAGTTACCCGGATGTTTGCCATGCGGTACTTAAAGTCAACTGAATAGCAAACAGTAGCAAAACACAGTACTTTAAAACGCTGATTAAACTGTTGCTCCGTAAGCTGCATTGTCTTGAACAGCAATATCCAAGGCTAAATCATGAGATGATTCTGCTGTGACTTGTCGTACTTGATTCTCTTCGCAAGATTCGTAGACAGCGTCTCCACATGCAGCCGTCGGATTCGCCGTCGGATTTACTAGACTCACAGTTTCTTCACTGAAAAATTATTTAGTTAAGTGCTAATAGCAATTAACGTTATAGATATATCAATGTACGACACCTCAATGTAAGACAAAGCTTATAGTTAATTAACTAGAAACTTAACAGTCACATGAGTTTATACATAATAACATCTAATTTAATAATAATGTTATAATTATTTTATTCAATAATTTATACTTTATTTTGTTTATTAGTTTACTTTACACAACTCTGTTTGTTCAACAGACATTTTCACATTTGTTGGTGTTTGTGTCGATAGTGCTAGTGATAGTGATAGGTCAAGTAGATTATCAAGATGCTCGTTGACTCACGCGCAGTTCACCTTTTAGTAAAAATCGCTGTTTGCCTTGATCCTTCAACATTTGAATCTGTGGTGGGACTTCTCGGTTCTCCTTTCAACAAAACGATTAAAAACAACATTTAATTAATAATATAATAAAAAATATAATTAATAATATAATTAAAATTATGCAACCAAGTATATAATTGTTGAAGAAAGGAGACTTACCAGTTTCTTCTTTATTAGAGTTATCTAGCCTGCGAGTTAACAAATTCGAGCGTTGACGATATTTGTAAACAAGAAAGGCAGTTGGCAGAGCAAAGACAAAAATACAGACCGAGGCGACAATGACTGCTGTAGTCCACACTTCAATTTCTAGATTAATTATAGCAAAGTTGTATAAAAAATTTCCAAGATTATTAAATGATATATTATCTAACTTTCCGACGTGTCACGTAGTTCAAACACGTTGTGACTTGATGGTGTAGCTGATGTGTCCACTGTTGAAGGTGATGCTTTCACTTGAAGCTTGAAATACAATCTCATATTTACATCTCTATTTCTTGCAATGATTTCGTACATCCCACTGTCTGATTGTTGTACGTTTGGTATGATTAAAAATGGATAGCAATCAAACACACGATCCGTTGCTTTCTCATTGTGACACACGTGTAGTCTATTCTGTGGATTAGTCACAGTGTATTGCATTGTTAGTGTGGAATTAACAGACACTGTGATTTTCGATTCGCTCGAAGCCACAGTTCTTCCATTGTAACGCAAAATGAATGTGTTCGCTGCTGAACCAAAAACATCAGTTGGATGATTCTGTATTTGTTGTGCTTGTATATTATTGGTAGTTGAAAGTTGCGTTGTATGTGCTTCATATTGAGTGATATTTCTTGAACAGTAAATTGTGGTTGGACTGGAAGATGGTTCTAGACATAAATATTAGATATTTCAATTTATAACAACAAATTCAAAATAAATAATAGAGCGACTAAAATATGTAACGTAACACATTGGTATTAACAGAAATTGAACTCATTAGATTTACTATTAGGTGCTTTTGTTACAAGTACCACATGTACTTTGTTTTCTTGCACAAAATTTGTTTGAATATATTTCTAAACTAAAGTTTTATAGTGGTATTTATTGTTTAGTTATTTTATTGAGATATTAGTAAAAATTCAAAATTAGGTACACTTATATTAAGTTTACTTATAGTTCCATTAAGCACCAAAAGTTAATGCTGCACATTTTGTAGGATTTTGTAAATTAAACAAACGGCAGTCTGAACATCAATCTAATTATTAAAACTAAAAACATACAAACAAAACACATGACAATTAAACCTAACAACAACAATTTCTATAACCTATTTTAATCTAAAACAAACAACAAGTTCTTTATTCTATTTTAATCTAAAACTAACAACAACATTGCTATAATCTATTTTAGTCTAAACCTAACTACAACAATTTCTATAATCTATTTTAATCTAAAACTAAGATTGTTTGTTCCATTTAAAATATTGTAAAGCTAATGTTGTAGCTAAATCACTGCAGAACACGTCACATGGAATATTACAGGTTATCAATTTTCAAACAAGACGGCTTGGTCTGACTTTATTATTTACAATTTATTGCAATTTACTTTGGAATATTTGAAAGTAAAGAGTGAAGTTTGATTTTCCATAACAATTTTCTGCTGTTACAGTAACATTTCCAGCATCACTGAGTTGTAGAGGTCCAAAGTAGACGCAGTTTCTCGTTGTGTTAGTAGAAACCGTGCTGCTGATGTTGTCATTGCCTTCTTTGTTGACTCTTAGTGAAGGCTTCGGACTTCCGGTGACCTTGAAACAAGCCTCAAAAATAGACCCCAATTCACCTACCAAAATTCTTGAATGTCTGGAAACCGTGGGTAGTTCTAAACACGTAACAAAACAATTACATTATTATTGTACTTAAATTCTTTAGTAATAAAAATACTAACCAAAATTAAATTTTTAATATTAAAATTAATATTTTAGCTTTATTATTGCTTTATTAACACAGAAAATAGGTATAATTATTACTTCAAAAAAGTTTAAAATTTGTTATTTTAATGTATATTTTAACTGTGCTCTATCATGTTTTAGTTGTACAAGCTATACCATTTACTGATTAGTTTCAATAGCAAATTTATATATCAAAACGGTTGAACGACTTAGTGTAAGATTTCTAAGGTTCAGCTGTATCATTGTCGTCAGATACATTTGAAAATACTTCATTGTGTGATCTCACACTTTGACAAGTCATTGTTAGAAATTTATGATTTTAGCTTACCAGCTATACGTAGAGTCGCTGTTCCTGAATGAAAGCTTGTAGAATTTTCTAGTCGAGCTGTATATCTTACGCGAACGCCATCGTATTCCTTTGTTACACCAACAACGCGGAGACTGCTGTAATGCAACCTGAAGATTTTCCTCATTTTGATTGACGATTTCATTGGTTTTGGCCACTGGTAGGTAAAATTATTTTCAAAAGTGTTGACAGTCCAACGAAAGTTACTAGACGGCGTAACTCGTAGTCTTATGTCGGATCGATTTGCACGAAATGTGATCCGAGATCCAACAAGTTGATACACCGTAATATTTTGTTTGTACAGTATAATATCTAAGTCTTCTATAATAAAAACAAGTTAATCAATATCAATGAATTTGTACAATTTGTTGAAACTACCCAAACATTTAGACGGTTTATAGTCTATGGTAAGATTTGTAGAAGTGGTCTATCAAACAGTAATACTACCATATACGAATGCGTTTGTCTGTCTGTCCGTCTGTCTGTCTGTCTGTCTGTCTGTCAAAAACCTTTTATTTCAAACATACATCTATAATACAATGCTGGCAAGGTAACTATATAAAGTTCTGCAACTACAAGAGTTTACTACGACAAGATTTTAAAAACCAACAAACATGTAACACTTAAAAATGAACAATGCAGTCTGTCTGTCTGTCTGTCTGTCTGTCTGTCTGTCTGTCTGTCTGTTTGTCTGTCTCTGTCTGTCTGTCTGTCTGTCTGTTTGTCTACATGTCTACATGTTTGTCTGTCTGTCTACATGCCTTTTTCTGTCTGTCTGTATGTCTCTCTGTCTGTCTCTCTGTCTGTCTCTCGGTCTCTCTGTCTGTCTGCCTGTCCATCCGTCTGTCTGTCTGCCTGTGCGTCATTGCTACGTAAAAATAATGATGGTTTATTTGTACACAAGTGGCTGTTTTGTCTCATAATCATGTAAAAACAGAGGATCGTACGACTCCTGTATTTTAGGTAGTTTATAGTAGTAAGTTGTTATAGTTGTTGTATAAAGGACGCAAGTATTTAGCGATATGCTATTGTATCATAGTTGAAAGGGACATAATGACAGACAAAGACAGAGACAGAGAGACAGAGAGACAGACATACATACAGACAGATAGACAGACAAAGAGACAGACAGACAGACAGACAGACAGACAGAAAGACATACAGACAAACAGACAAGGTGCTTGCACTTTTCAATATACTCAAAAAATCTTTTTCAACCATCAATTTGTCTGTCTCTAAAACCAAGTGTGAAGTTTTCAGTCCCAAAGTTACTTATCTCACTGGCTTTGACGAAATTCCTGTGAGTCATGATGGTTCGATTTTTCTGGGTATACCAGTTGGTACATCTAGCTTCGTGTCTACAACGTGTGTTCAGGATGAACATTCGAGGGACCAATTTTGTGACCAACTCGAGACATTGTTATGTTCCTAGACCTAATCATTTGGCTAGATCTGTGGAGCCTACCTTGCTATCTGAAGCTGCTTCCATCCAAGATTTTCAATCTCGAAAACGTTTGTTCATCTTCTTGGTGAAACATTTGTGAATGATCAGGTCTGGACAAAGGCATGTCTCTCTATTCGTATGGGTGGATTTTGTCTAACCCCACTATCTCCCATCGCTGGTCCTGCTTTTGTTGCTTCCTGGTCCCATACTATATCTGAGCTACCATCTCGTTTCCTACATCTGAAAGTCATCATAGATAAATTCACTTGTGATGCTTCTAGCTCTGTTGGACATGCTTTTCGATCATAGCTTCCAACAAAGAAAAGGATCTCAGATTACAAAGGAATTAAACAACTACAACATCAATTGTCCATTTCTAAGTTCAAAGAAAATTTCCAGCACTTGGTTGATGCAGCTCCAGCTGCAAGAGATGAAGCAAGGTTTTATTCTCTTCAAGGAAAGAGCGCAGGTGCATGCCTGCATGCATTACCAACCTCGTACGGATTCGCACTCAAATCTTGCGAATTTCGCTTGGCGTGTCGTGTGAGATTGGGTCTGCCTATCACCATTTCAAAATGGGTAGAGTATTGTAATTGCAATGCACCAATAGACGACAGCGGATACCACTTACTTACCTGCAAGACAGGGGAGGCCCTATTTGGTCCCATGAGTGTATTGCTGAAGTGTGGTCGGAGTGCCTTAGAAGTCTACGAATTCTCCATTGTCGTGAGCCAAGAAACAGGTATACCAACTCTGAATGTAGACCTGACGTTATCATGTTTGATGCTGAGTCGGGTTCCAATATTGATCTTGACATCTCATTGGCACACCCTTGAAGCTCAGAAGCTCTGCTGAGGCAACAGGGTTGCAGCTAATCGAAGAGAAACTAGAAAGACGTCTAAGTACGAACAACAGAAACTGCCTGGAGGCTCAGTAGTCAAAGTCTTTCCACTGGTTAAGGAACATTTTGGATCATGGGGATAAGAAGCGAGAAAATTTTTGCAGAAACTGGCAGACTTTTTCTTTAGGTAAAGCATGAAGACCAAAATGCTGCGGAATATTTGGACTTTTGTTGAAAAAGATTCTCTGTGCAATTACAGAAGTGTAATATTCCACTTATGTCAAAGAAACTTAGCATGTTGTGCGGTGGGTCTGAGAGGCTTGTCTCTCTCAGCACCCA
Source organism: Corticium candelabrum (assembly GCF_963422355.1). NCBI lineage: Eukaryota > Metazoa > Porifera > Homoscleromorpha > Homosclerophorida > Plakinidae > Corticium > Corticium candelabrum. The sequence continues at coordinate 5,144,882 of NC_085087.1, read as the reverse complement.
ATTTTTTCCTCATTAGTCTTAGTTATATATAAGTGATTTAGTTTGCTGTAATGTTAGCTTTCAATGAACATTAGTCTAGTTGTATTAATGTACTTCTTTGCAGAATTGTATTATAGTTTGATATAAGAAATATATGACAGACAGACAGACAGACAAACAGATGTGGAGTTGGACATAACCTTAGCCCACCCGTGGAGTTCGGACATATTCCCTCTATCTGATACAATTGATGGAGCTGCAGCATCAAGACGAGAAGACAGAAAAAGGCAAGATACGGAAAAGAAACATATCAAGTAGGTATGTCTGTACAGGTGATTCCTCTAGTATTAGAACATTATGGGAGATGGGGATGAGGAATGCAGAGCGCTATCTAAACACTTTGTCAAGAAGATCAAGAGTTGACAAAGGCCAACAAAATGCAAGTAAATTCAAAGACTAATGGAGGAAGCGAATTTCCATCAAACTGCAGCTGTGCAATGCTCGTGTGTTCCAGAAAAAGCATCTGACACAAATAGCATTCTAGCATAAACAAGGACTTTATTTCCATAAAATCTTATAGAACTTGAAATCTGTATGAACTCGTAATTATCCTTTATTTGCTTTTGTACTATAGTTCATGTTTGAAAATATACTAGCATTGACAAACAGATAGACAGACAGACAGACATAAGTCCGAATTCCACTGTAATGATAAAAAGCTTAGAATAATTGCAGAGAGAAACAAAGAATTGAACTACAATAAAAGAGATATTTATTCAGAACATTATTAATTAGAATTTTAGTCGACCTGTATGTCTCAATAGATGGACATTTAGTCTAGCAGATTTTACCTATAGTGTTCTTGTAAACTTTGCTCTTTGTGTTCAATAGTGAAATAAGACAGACTGACAGAGACAGACAGACAGACAGACAGAAAGACAGACAGACAGATGAAGTAGATGAGAACATACAGAATAGAGGGAATCAAAGTTGTTTGCATTAAACTAAATCTGAACTCACTAGATTGCTTGTATTTAGTGTTAGAAATGTAACGTAGAGTTTGTGTTTCAATAAATGAAATTGACAGACAAGAAGATAAACAGACAGACAGACAGACAGACAGACAGACAGACAGACGGACGGACAGAGAGACAGACAGACAGCGAACCAGAGCTTTTGGTAGTGTGTCTGGAAGTCTTCAAATCTCTCACTTTGGGCTTTTCGATCGCGCTGCACGGTGGTCGCTATTCTCGCCTATGTAGTCTCGCGTAGCCAAACCCCTCCTCTTTTGGCTACGCGAGACTACGTCTTGTGTACCCGCTCGGCGTCCGAGGTGATAGGATAGGTGGAGATATCGCCTTGCCTCCTGTTTCGACACACAACAATATGTGTGACAGTTTCAAATCGCTTTGACCGCACTCAGCTAGTTAGAGGACATACGCGAATTCGTGGAAATGGGCACTGGACGATCGACTGTTGAAACGATAAGACCCCTTAGGTAATTATTACTCCTAGTTAACAAATCAAGCATGAGTATGAAAATTTACCTCTGTATGTTGGGCAAAGTAATGTTTGATCACCAGAGAGCGACTCCAAAATAGCGATAACAATAGACAAAACAAAGTTTACTTGCTTGTTGAGCATTGCTGTCTATAGGTACGATATGATTGCAAAGCATTATAGCAATTTATCATACTATAAGCAGAACAGATGCTGCTTACTGTAGCAAAGGACAGTGTACAGAGGTTGTGATAAGTTTTCTCAGTACGCAATCTGTAGCTCTTGGGTGCTTTGCATGTGTCATACGACTGTGGTGTGACATCTGTAGCAAGACACTTTTGAAACATCCCGTACATGCAGGCATTTATTAATATTTATTCATTGTTATTCATATTCTAGTATATAATTTGATTATCACTATCGTCTTGAGAAGATATACCTCTATAGCAGTCACCTGTTGCTATAACAACGCTCTAAGACGATTGCGAGCTCTCCTGCGATAACTCTTCTTGAACAGCACGGATGCATGCCAACTCGTGCTCCTGAGCTTGCTCCAGTGCAGACGTATAGTATCTCATCAAATTGTTGCATCTGGTTGTTTCTCTCATCATGAAAGGACTCGTTTCAACCCAGTGGCGTAGGAATGTCATCCAGGTTGGGGCCAAATCTTCTTAGGCGCGGCAAGTGTAGCCTCGGGTAACCAAGACGTCAGCGCGTAAGTGTAGTTTTTGCATTAATTGTCGTACTGGAGCTCCTCGTTTGCTTCCACTTGTAGGTCGTTTTCACTATGACCTATTTAAGTATAGTGACCATAGGCCAACTGTTGATTGGGGACGTGGGCTCTGTGGCTCACGTGGTTCTTACGCCTAGGCTAGGCTGAGCCGCTCGATCCCTTTCCGAAGAGAGTAGACTTCTGTTGTCGGCGCTTCTTGCATGTCGCACTCGTGCTTCAGTTGCTGTTCCAGTCTGAGAGCCCCAAAGTGTAACGAACCGTTGCGTACTTGAGCAAAAATCAATTTAGAACTTTAGCTATATACAACACGTAACATCTCGCGTCAACTTGCAGCTCTGCTTCTAGAACAGTGCCTATCAGATGGTTCTATAGACACATTGGTATTAGTGAAAATATAACTATGCTTTGCTATGTTAGAGGTACATGCTTTGGTAGTAAAACAACCACAACACGTACTTTGTTTTCTTGCATGCATGTAGAAGTACAAGTACGGTTCAAAATTATATATATTGTATTTATGGTTTCTAGTTGTTTAACCGACTCTGTTGCCCGCAAGGTCGATTAAGTTGGCGCCGATTACTGTCTTTGAAGGACGAGCCGTCAGATTAGCAGCAGTCATCCGTCGAAGTAGTTCTTGGAACGTCCACATTTGCTCTTCCGGGGTAAAATTAAAGATTAGGATGTCGTCGACAAAGCGCTCGACATTCTCCATGCCTTCAAGCAGAATCCTTTATGCTCTCATCAGGGTCGCACCCGATTTTACCATTCAAAATGGCATTCTAAAAAAATTCGTACGATTCATCGGGCGAAGAGAATGCGGTCTTGTGAACATCTTCCTCGGCCAGGAGCACACGCCAGTATCATTTGCTCAGATCGATCATTAAAACCACTTGTCGGTGCTAAGGTTCTGGATTGTCTCCGCAACTGTTTTTGTTGGTTCTGGATCAACTTCTGTTATCTCGTTGAGGTTTCTGAAATCGATGCACAACCTATTCGTGCCGTTCCTTTATTCACGATGACTATTGAAGATAAATACGGGGATCTTGACTCTTGGATGACATTCATTTTGATCATGTCGCTTAGCTCTTTCGCAGAGTTTCCCTCACACTGTAGAGACTGGGTAGGGTCGTGACCGAATTGGTTCGTCCGAAGTCAATTTAACGTGGTGCTTTAACAAGTTTATCTCTTCAGGCACATCGGTGAATACAGGACTGAACTCTTTAATCAGGCGTTGCGCTTGTGCGCGTTGTTGGACGCTTAGCTCCACCCCCAATTTCACATTATTGATGGTCTCTTGTTCACAACACGGGCTCACGTCAAGGAGTTCGTCATCATTTACCGCGTCGTCTGTGCCTCCTTCACCGTCAGGTACTATTATTGCTGAGCTCACCAATTCCAGCACCGCCTCTCGTTCCTTCGATGTGTTACGTTTCTGGTCCTCTCCATTAATTCGGGAGTAGTATCACTTCAGCAAGTTGACTTGAAAGACCTTTAATTTAATTTGACGTTGACGACATAGTCCACCTTTCCCGCTCTTCTTTCGACTACATAGAGACCTTTCCACTGCATGACAAGCTTGTTTCTATCCGTAGGCCGCAATAGCAGCACCTGATCACTTTCCTCGAGTTCGCGTCGTTTGCATTTTTGGTCGAAGTATCGTTTCTGCAGTGTTTGCGACTTCTGTAGCTCCTCTCTGGCAAGTTTTAGCGTTTCTTCCAGTCTCTCCCTAAGTTCGAACACGCACCGGTATGACGTGTGCACACTGGGTTCGTCTTCCTCTTTGGTCCAAAGGCGGCGTAGTATGTGCATGGGACCTCTTACCGCTCTTCCGTACAGTAACTCAAAGGGGGCAAAGCACGTATATTTTTGCGGAACTTCTCTACAGGCAAACAACAAGGTGTCAATGTACCAGTGCCATTGCTTGAGCTGCTCCGAACATAGTCTCTTTAGTATCCGCTTTAATGTACGTCAAAGTACTCGACCTACCCGTTACACATCGTGTGATACGGTGTGGTTGTCATCTGTCGAATGCTAAAGACACTCGACACCTCTTGCCTACACTCGGAGACAAAATGGCTCCCCATGTCGCTACGAATTTCCTCAAGAATTCCGAGACGACTATACAGACTAACAAGAGCGTCTGCCGTTGCTTCTATACTAATATGCTTCAAGGCTTTTGCTTCCGGATAACGTGTCGCGAAGTTCACTAGCGTCAAATATACCTGTGTCCTTTGTCTCTCACTGGATGGATAGGACCAACGATGTCCACGGCCACTCTCTTCAACGGCGAGTCGATCAATGACATTCGCTGCAGAAGAGCTCGGGGTAATGTCCCTTTCCGAACAGTTCGCTGACATACGTCGCACGACCTGCAGTATCTCGCCACGTGCTCTCGCACGGCTGGCCAGTAGAAGTTGGTAAGAACTCGGTCCGTGGTCTTTCGTATTCCCATATGTCCTCCCATGATAGAGTTGTGCGATAAGTGCATTACCTTACCCCGCAAAAGTTTAGGGACTACGACTTGCCGGATAGGATCTCCTCTATTGACACTTAAATGTTTGGAAAGATTCATAATTCATCTATTTATTATATTTTATTATATTTTATGGTATTATATTTTAAGGTATTATATTTTATGGTATTATATTTATATTATATTCATAATCATATTGTATTAGTTTTCTACCGTTTTACTAGTGATTCGGAAAACCAAAAATATGCATACACAGAGAGTGAAGGACAAACCAAAAGACAGCATAAAAACAAACAGACAATCACAACAGAACGTAGAGAGACGAGACAGTGAGGGAGACAAACAGACAGACAGACAGACATACAGACAGACAGACAGACAGACGGAAGGATGAACAAACAGACAGACAGATGGACAAAGACAGGCAAACAGGTGTAGTTCTGTTCAGTAGAAAAGACTTTCGATAATGACTTTGGGTGCTATCACACCGACTTTAGGTTAACCTATTTAAGCAAGATGAGTAAACACTACAATACCCAGGCCCTCTTGCGCGCCCGGCAAAGTGCTTCGTACATTGTCTTCGCATTCGCGCATAAATTACACCTCGAATTCGGCGTAATGTCTGGAACATGCAGAACCGACTTTGTTTAGAATCTCAAGCTGATAGTGTCGCGCGCAATGACAGCGAACAGCTTTCGTGTTCAGTAGGTAATTTTCTTTGTCCGCTTTTTCGACTTAGACACCAGTTCTAACTGTCATGAGCCTGTAACCTCAATTTTCTGCTACATTGACGGAGTAAGATCTGTGTGCAAGACCGTCTGTCGTACAGAGCGAGAAGGACTGCAGCAGCTGCAGCTTCTGCTCCAGTCCTTCTCGCTAAGTAGACACTGTAATCAGCCTGACTGCAGTTCGACTAGACATCGAACTCGACACTACCACAAAGCAAGGTCCAAAATCGTCTAGTTGGATCACTTGACCTTGAGTCTAGACCTGCGGCTTCATCCACGCATGGAAGCTATTTCGCTGTCCGTTCATCAGTTGCACGCGACATTATCGGTTTGAGATTCTAAAAAAGCAACTTCGGTTCCGCATGCGTAAATACATTACGCCGATTTCAGGGTAACTGATGCGCGTATGCGAAGACCACGTGTACCAGACCCTCTTCTCCGGGCGCGCAAGTGGAGCTGTGTACGAGGCTACACCTTGTTACAAGCAGTTTAATTATGTAATTTGGCCTAGCTAGAACGTTGTCAAATGACTTGATATTCCATTTGTAAAGTCTCACTAATCAAGTGTATATATAAGATAGACCTACAAGTCCAAAGAATGACCTTATCTTTGGCATCAATTATACTGCTGTTAGAGGATGTATGGATCGATGCACTAGTATTAATGAAGATAAGACGAGTAGAAGAAGGTCTGATAGAAGAATTTCAAGTTCTTCCAACTACAAGCCATATGGGTTTTAGGGTTTGTTACGAACGGAAGATGCTACTGCAGACGTGCTGGGTGTTTTAGACGTCAGTTCAAAGACACAATCTTGATAATGTCCTTGGCATATGCAAGTCACATGGCGTACAAGCATCTATCAGTGCGATGCAAGAAAATCTTCCTCCGCGACACCTAATCCTGAGACCAACACGCTCTGCTGTGATACGTCAATGATGAAGTAGATGTATTCGCATTGGCTTAGTGAGGCACTGAAAGTGAGCGGCTTCGATATTGATCTAGGATTTCAAAAGAATGGTACAGTCTAAAACAGATCTTTAGCAATGGATTTCAATAATAATTATATTGAGAAGGATTCATAGGCTCTGAAGTTGAAGCCAAATGCCAGGTACCTACTCGAGGAGCTGCTGCCTAAAAATTGCTGACATGCTGTTACGGCTCGGCGAAATACATTTGCTGCTAGCTATTTTATTAGTATTGTGCATTACTCTTTCTCTGTAGGGGTCTGTTGAACATCTCAAGCTAGAGGCTGGAGACTCGGTTCTAGATGTTGGTGCAGGATCCGGAGGATTTGCTGTCTATCTTGCAGAGGTAATAATCTAGGAAGAGAAGTCTTCTATTTTCTTTGCTAGCGCTAGAGGGTTCCACTGACAGTGTTCTCCCAAAATCTTTAGGCAAAAGCACGTGTTAGCTAAAAAACACGTGGAGCGCGGCGAGGAGAGAACTGGGTACAACTCTCGAGGGGAATGTCAATGTGTGTTGAAATTGACATTAGTTAGCATTGACATTTCTATTGTTTGGTCAGTTGACCACGCAGTCTTACCTAGAGTCTATGGCAAGTAGACCAAATGGCTTAGAAATCACATTGTTGTTGAATGCGTCACAAGCGGCTCAACAGACGACTAGGGCGGCCGACTGTGCAGGCGGCAAAGGCAGAGCAACAGGCGGCAAAAACATCTCAGCGAACGGCAAAGGGATGTCAATACGGCTACAGATAGAACGATTCCTCAATGTACTGTACTCCTTAATGCAGATGCTGAGCAGGGAACCACGGTAAGAACACGCATTGCTCTGCCATGTCAGAAATGTGACTTGCTGTAAGTTAATTAATGAAGTGCAATCTTGCATAAATTAGTAGACTTGACCTCCCAGAGTCTAGTCTTACGTGGCCAGACCTTTTACATACGTGGGCGAATGGGGAGGTGATACAAAGTAGTTACCGGTACATGGTCTCCACCCAATGAGCGTTTGAGTATTACTATCGTGTATTCAGCTTTCTCACGACAGTTTTAAGTATACTTATTATATATGTATAATCAGAGATGGCTTACATTTGGTCAATGCTCTTGGACAATATTTCTCTTTCTCGTTTGCTTGTTTGTGAAATTGCTGTGGTTTACGTACGTTGTACTACTTGTTTGTAACGCTATTGACATTTCTATATCAGTGTCACGATCATTCAGTCCATTGCAGGAAGCTAAATTGTGGCAGCGGGCAATAACTAAACGTACTGTGAGCGGATTTACACCGTGGTTAGCAAACTACAGTTAGGTACACGTGTACCCATGGTTAGGTACGTATCCATGGTTAGCGTACGTACCCATGGTTAAGTACGTACCCATGGTTAGATAACCATTACTACTTTAGAACTACTTCGTTTACATTGGCAAATCTGCAAGTCATCATTCTATTAGCACCAAATCATTAGCATTAGACATCAAGGCGCGTTCGTCTCTCTCTTTTGGCGTTTGTATTGCACATTGAACTTCATTACTGGCAACGCCTCCAAAACTCGTCGTACATTGCAGTGACACCTTAGTCCGCATGCGTAGCCAACCTCAACCAAGGTTTAGCCAAGGTTTGCGTTCACATGCGCAATTTTGGGTTGAGTAAATTGAGTAAATATAAAGTGGTCGAGAACTGCGCCAAATATTCAGTGTTGCAGTACGGTCCACGAGAGCGCTCATTGGGTACATTTCATTATTATGCAGTGAATGTGAATGACAATGTGACCCTAAGTGTGACAGCAGCCTGAAACGGCGTGTGGCATCCACTTATCAAACGATGTACACACTATTATACTCAAATGCAGCCCCTTATCACACGTATCTCGCCTTTGCACCTGGTGTTCACGTGCAAGTACTGTGTACTTAGATACATAGCGATACATGCCAGCTACTTTCTCCTGAATCACGTCGACATCTCAGGCAACTGAAAAGGGCAACACTAGGCGTGGCATATCAAACGCCCAATTAACGGGGTGTCCCTCTCCTCTTATGGTTTCTAGGGAGAACACTAATACTATATAATTTAGTACTTTATGATACAGTAACACGATAGTTTTGAAATATTACTTTATGTAATTGTGGCTTTTTGTCAATCCATTGCTTTTAGCACGTGTTACGCTAGATAATTTTTGGTAATTTGTCAACAAGCCTTTACAAATTTTATGTATGCGTAATATATATTAACTAGTTTTACGGTATTCGTGTGCGTCTCGCGTTTGGTAAGTAACACGTCCAATAAAGTATTCTGACTGTCTACTGAAACGCCCCGTCCTAGCTAGACAATATGTATTTGTTGAAACCCTAGCTGTCATGGAAGTAAACATGCAAATCTCATAGTACTTTAGATTACGTATATAGGTCTGGAATAAGTAGTCGTCGTTTTTCGATCGTTATCAAGACAATTGAAATGTACAGTATAAGTATGCTGTCAGTAACGTTGTAACGATCGACAGTGGTATGGTATTTACTGACATAGAAATTGATATCGGCAAGAATTGACTATCAACAATGTTAGATGCAGCACAGTATAGTAAAGGATTGATCGTAGTACGGGAATAGTTGTGTGAATAGTTGACTGTAGGTGGCATTCAGATAATAAAGGTGTTTCTTGGTTGTCAATTACACACAATCCCTAGCTACAATACAAAAGGATGGGCCTACGGAACTTTATGAGGCTTTTCCTTCGCCGTTTGGTCACTTGCATGAATTGTTCTTATACTGATCTGTAGTCGGACACGGAACCGATATATATATATATATATATATATATATATATATATATATATATATATATATATATATATATATATATATATATATATATATATATATATATATATATATATATATATACATATACATACATATATATATATATATATATATATATATATATATATATATATATATATATATATATATATATATATATATATATACATACATACATACATATATACATACATACATACATACATACATACATACATACATACATACATACATATGTATATATATATATATATATATATATATATATATATATATATATATATATATATATATATATATATATATGTATGTATGTATGTATGTATGTATGTATGTACACCGAGTGCTTGACGGATTGCCATATAGGACCACTCCCCTTTCTGTAGTGAGACCCGTATTTGAAGCCTCGCTACACTCGGCAACTAGACTTCTACGCATGTGTTAAAGCAATGGAAAGCAGAAACAACTTTAGAGTCACAAACAAAGTGTAGTCTGTAGACAACTTTACCTTATCAGGCGTGGATATTCCTCAATTAGACTGTTGGTGTTTTCTGGTTATTACATCGTTTTCACTTTACTTTATTATTATCGCAGAACGTTGGCGCTGTTGTTACAGCCGTCGACTACTGTACAAATCTGGTAGCTTTGTGCAACGAACGATGCAAGGAGAAAGGTCTTTCTGACAAGGTAACCGAAGTTTAGAATTTGGATAGTCCTGATTTATATTGTGTTTGGAGCAGATTACGTTTCTAGCAAGGGACATGAGAAACGTGCAATTTGAGTCTGAACGGTTTGACGCAATTTCTTTTTTGGGTAGTCTCATTCATCTAAATCGTGGAGACCATCTTTCCATCTTCATAAACGTCAGGGTAAGTGAGTTCTAGTGAGCATGGTGTACCTGAAACGTGTAGTGAAATACTGTAGCAGTTATATCAAAGCATTCAGCAAATGGTAAAATCTTGATTCAAGTATGGTATTTCTAAACTTTATCAACAAATGAGATTACAATATTTTACTGTAAAGAGTTGAGAATTTGTTATTGGTTGATGTGGAGTTTAGCAGTTCAATCCAAAACATAATCTGTTTGCATCAGTTAAAGTTTACAGTACAGCTTCAAATCTCTCTTACAGATAACTTTACAGTTTTAGTTGAATTTCTTTAATAGGCCGGTGTTAATGCTTATATAATAATTGATTTAAACTAGATGCTATAGTAATTGTAAGGCAGTTGGTGTTTGATATTTAGACTTAATTTAACTAGATTTCAAATTTGCCTACTAGCTTCTCATTTTTTTAGTTTTTGCCTTGGTTTACAAAATTTCAAAATAAATATGTATTATCTTTATTATGTTTACATACATTACAATAAAGAAATTATAACTATATTACAGCAAGTCAAGAATTTACAACTCTTGCAAGGACATTAGTAATGATTGCTGTATTTTCTGGTTCTTTGAATTAGCTGTCCTACTTTGGCCTCCTCTTTCGGCTGCAGTAGACAAGGCTAACTAAGAAATTTAAAATAGCAACCAAAAGCTTCGAACATGCGTGTCTTTTAGAATTATCCTCGTTAATATAACAATTAAGCTTATTCAGAGTAAGGTAGACAAGCGCGCGCACACACACACGCGCACACACACACACACACACAGACACACACACACACACACACTATTTGCATCTAACTTGTTTTGCTATAGAATTGGTTGAAGCCTGGTGGTCGAGTGATAGCCCATGACTTCGTAACATGTGATTGTCCCGCATCATCAACACAAGAATTCAAAGACTATCAGACAAGACTGCATTTTAATGACGTCACGGTCGCTGAGTACGAAGAGGTATAAAGCAAATACTTTTGTCCTTACTGGAATGTATTTAATTAATTAATATAAACCAGATATTTGCAACGGCTGGACTCCGATTGCTCGAATATCAACCAAGAAGAGAATTCTACATTCAAGACACTACTAAAAGACAAACCAAAGCGAAAGAAAACTGGAACGAAATACTGAAGGTCGACTGTTCTGACATAGAACCTAAACCAAAATTGTGTGTGTATATGTGTGTTGGTGTATGCTTCACTATCTCTAGGTTGTGTCTAAGGAGACTCTGGAGCATTGTTACAAATTCTTTGCAGAAAAGCGTAAATGGGCCGAGGAAGGTGCTCTGTTCCCATGTATCTTTCTAGCTGAAAGGCCTCGTGATATGTAGACCGATTGAACACGTTTCCTGTGATGGCATCTATGACCACGGTTGTTTCGCGCATGCTACTTTGCGCTGGCTTAGTTTACGCATTCTCAGTTCAGGTATTAAAGTTATGTGTGAAGTTGCGTCCGTGGTGTCGACGCCATAGATTGTGATGGCCGCCTGTTTTAGTTTCGTTTCGTTTTCTCTTGCTAGATGTGCGACTTATCACCAACACGTAGAATTACCGTTGCCGAATAAAACGTCCCAGAATTACTTCGTTGAACTGTATACCGGATGAGCAGATCATTAGATTTTGTAATCACAAGAGGTGTCATGGGCGTTTGAAACGTGTGTAAAACGTTTCCGAAGTTGGGGTTCTAGCAAGTCTTCGCCACTTGTAAGTAGAAAGTTTTCCCAAATCACCGACTGTCCAAGTGTAATCTCTGGAAAATGCAGCAGTAAGTGTGACGTCAGACAAATTTGGAAAAACTTTTAGACGTAATACAGCAGTCTGATAAACCGTTATGTTGTCTTTGTACAATATCATTTTCCCATCTAAAACATTAAGTAATTAATTAACAAATGTTTTTTATATTTTGTTAACTTATAATAATAATAAATTACTAATAATATAATATTAATGCTAATGTTACATTAGTGCTTTTAACTAATTGGAGCCTACATAATTACTTGGTTAGGTAGGACAGTGGAGAGTGTTGTCTGAATAGACTGAGTCTAAACTAGCAATCAGAATAGACAAGCCAAAAATAAATAGATTAACGTTAACGTCCTTACCAGCATTGCCAATTCTGTGTTTAGAGTAAAGAGTTAATAGAGTTTAGAAGAAGTATGACTTACTTTAGCAAAGTAAAACAAACTTTTCCTGTAAATCTTTGAAAATTCAAGTGCTGGTAGTTACATTTCCGAACAAAAAATGAAGCAGGTCCGGATACAGATGGGGTTCAGGGGGTTGCAACCCCCTCTTTTCCAATTGGAGTGGTTCAACAATTTCATATAATTTCATCAGAAAAGAGAAAATTAGTAATGCTATATATAACTGCTACAAAGTGAACCCCTCTTTCAAAAAATCCTGGATCCGGCCTTGTGAAGGTCTCGATGGCCTTGCCGATATCGCAGAATTGTGGCGTGACAGCTGCGAGGTTTAGTACGTTTATGGTATCCTGTATAAAGCATCTATAATTAAAACTTGTGATTGAAGCTGTATTAATAAATTGTACCGTCGATGTTACAGCTATGAGCTTCTAAAAACCGCGATAGATAGAAATGTTCGAGAAAAATAATATTACAGATTCAAGTGCTATTTTCAGGTTAATTAAATTTTAAGCCCTGTCACTTGTAATATACCTAAAATAGTACATAGCAACTGTTGTGTCACGTGACCACGAATTCCATATGTATAATTATGTAAGACAACTAGAATACTGTATGTAATCGTCAAAGTAATGAGAATTATTGCATACGGGATATAAAATGCTGTTGATGTTTAAACAATAGTAATTAATTAATAAGCTTTTGTATAAATGTTGTAAGCCACGAAAGTGATTGATTTCGCGTTAGCAGTTGGACACAGGAAAGTCTATTTCTAACAATCACAAACATGAGTTACACTGTTTTGGTAATTATTATTAGGTAAACTATTCAAGTCAAATTTTGCAAAAATTCAGTTTGAGCTGCATTTTCTCGATCTACCCTTAATTGCTTTTTGCAATTATAGTGTCTAGTATCTACTAATAGTCATACTTATATGCGTTGCCGACCTTGTTGGAGTTAGTTGACATAAAATTTATGCCGTTTCCCAAAATCCTCTTTGGATTGTAGCCACATAAATTGCAACGCTGCAACTTAAGCCATTTATTTGCCATACAAGCAAACTTTTCTGCCTTAGTGAAACTGCCTTCACTCGTCTAATAGTACACTACACAAAGCAGTTGCTCTACAGTTACGCGAATGTTTGTCATACCTTATAGTCAACCTAATACGAAACACTTTTGCAAAAAAGCGTCACTGTAAATAGCTGAGTTTAGACCGCTACTTCGTAAGCCGCATTTTCTTGAACAGTAATATCTGATGGTGAATCATGAGATGACTCCACCTTGACTTGTCGCACTCGATCCTCTTCAACACATTCGTACACAGCGTCCCCAGCCGTTGACTGCGATAACATCACTGTTTCCTCACTAAAAGTAATTTTAGTTTAATAATAAATATTAATTTAAAAATAGTCAAATGAGTTAGAATTATACTGATTATACTAATTATACTGATAAAAATGTGAGTTATTTTATCTTAAATATTGCTAGTCTAACTTGCTAGCTAACTGTAAAAACTAGGTTTGTGCAACAAACGTTTTTGTATATCGTTCGCATCTGTGTCGTTGTTTGTGTAATGCGCATTCGTCGTAATAGTTTGAGTATATTATCGAGATACTTGTTGCTTCAAGGACAAATTACCTTTTGCTAAAAGTTGCTTTTTGTTTGACGCCTTCAACGTGCGAATCTGCAGGACTTGTCTGTTTTCCTTAATCACAAAACGATTCAATTTAGATTTTTGCAATAAAGATATATTAACTGTTGAAGAAACTAGAGATACCGCCAATTTTTTCTTTACTAGAGTTGGCTAGCCTGCGACTTAACAAATTCAAGCGTTGACGATTTCTGTAAACAAGGAAAGCAGTTGGCAGAGCAAAGACAAGAATACAGACCGAGATGACAATGATTACTGTAGTCAAAACTGCAATTTCTAGATTAAAGAAAGCTGTGAGTACTTTTCGCTAAATTATATGAACAAATGATCTAACTTTCCGACGTGTCGTGCACATGTAGTCTAGACTCATCGTGACCTGATGTTGTAACTATTGTCGATGTGAGACGCCTTGGGTAGCCATTTGCTTCTTCCATGGTAACACTTTTCGTAGGCAGCGATCCTTTCCCTAGATCTGATGTATCCGTTGCAGAATAGGATGTCTTTACTCGAAGCATGAAATACAATCTGGTATTTACATCCTTATCTTTTGCTATGATTTCGTATATTCCACTGTCTGATTGTTGTACGTTTGGTATGATTAGAAATGGATAGCGATCAAACACACGATCTGTTGTCTTCTCATTGTGACAAACGAATAGTTTGTCGTGTGAATTTGTCAAAGTGTATTGCATTGTTAGTGTGGAACTAACAGATACCGTGAATATCGATTTGCCCGACGCCACAGTTTTTCCATTGTAATTCAAAATGATTGTGTTCGCTGCTGAACTAGAAACGTCAGCTGTTTGATTATGCATTTGTTGAGTTTGTGTTTGGATTCTACTGGTGGTTGGAAGTTGCGTTGTATGTGCTTCATAGTGAGAGCTATTTCTTGAACACTGAACCGTAGTTGGACTTGAGAATGATCCTAAATATAGAAATGACACATTACAGATTATCAGTTTTAACTAGAAGACATTTTGACTAATTTTATTATTTAGCGCATATTACAATTTACTTTGAACAATTTGAAGGTGAAGAGTGAAGTTTGATTTTCCAAAACAGTTTTCTGCTGCCACAGTTAAAGTAACATTCTTATCGTCGCTAAGATTTAAAGGTCCGAAGTAAACGCAACCGTTTTCTGTGTTAATAGAAGACGCAATGTCGTTGTTGTTTATCCCTTTGCTGATTTTGAGTGACGGCTTGGGACTTCCGGTGACATTGAAACAAGCCTCGACAGCAGATCCCGATACACCGAGCAAGATGTCGGATTGCCGTGAAATAGTTGGTCTAGCTAATTGCACAGAGAGAAAATTATACTTCATCTTCAACAACTTTAACTTAATAGATTGTTCGGTTCTGGTCTGGGCAAATAGTAATTAATTAAAATAATTGCTCGTTTTATTCACAATTCTCTGCAATTTATGGTAATTAACTTCGGTGCACATGCGCAATCGATAGCTCTTCTGTCTGCTTGCCTTTCTGTCTACATGTTCGTCCGTTCGTCCGTCCGTCCGTCCGTCTGTCTTTCTGTCTGTCTGTCGGTCGGTCGGTCTGTCTGTCTGTCTGTCTGTCTTTGTGTCTGTTTGTACATAAAAACCTTTGATCCAAATACTGGTCAGAATGTGGATTTTGATGTTTCACTTGCTCATCCAGGGAGTCAGAACATTATTAAAAGGGTTAGCACCAAAACGATCATTCTGCTGCTGCCGCGACAAGAAAAGATAAGAAAATAAGAAAGAGCTCGTTTCAGGAGGATATGTATCAAGATTTGTTCCTCTTGTTATAGAACATTTTGGAATTGGGGCACAAAGACAGCAAATTTTTGCAGCATTTTTCATGCAGAAGCCAGTTTATTGCTTTATGTTTCTAGCGCATTGAAGAAAAAGATTCTCTACAATTCTACAAAGATGCATGCAATGCCAAAGTTATTCTAAAAACTTTCAATACTGTCACCTAGTCATGATGATATTTATTGATTATGTGATTTTGCCATTCAAAGGCCTCTAAGCCAAGTCCATTAGCTAATTTAATCTATGACTTCGGTGATTGCTTTTCACAAATTCGTAGCATATCTACACAACTAGAATCTATATGTAAATAAAGTATCTCTTTGTCTGTCTGCCTGTTTGTCGACGTCTCTGTCTGTCTCCGTCTGTCTGTCTGCATATTTGTGTGTCTATTTGTCTGTATGTCTGTATCGACTTGCATGGTAAATATGTATGAAAAATTGACTTGTACGACTAACTGGTGATATTTATTTGCATTTTGTTCTTGATTAATATGTGGTTATATTGCGCATGCGTAGTAAAAGTCTGTAATGTTTATTGCTTACCGAGGCTTCGGCAGTCTAGCCTGGTGCTTTCATTTATCAGTATTGTTATATAATTTTTTCTTACCACCAACACGTAGAATTGCCGTCTGTCTGTCTATTAACGCTGTCTACTTGCACGACATTTTACAGGTAAGAAGTGATGTTTCATGAAGTATGATTCGCGGATTTTCATCTTAAAGCTTCGTTCTTAATTAAATTATAAACAATTTCTCAGTGCTCATGCGCAGTAAACTATAATATGCACCAGTTGATTACGGACTGAAGCCTCCGCAGCCTTTTTGATGCCTTTTTTGTATTATTTGTATTGTTTTATAGTTTTGATTTACCTCCAACACGTAGAATTGCCGTTCCCGAAAAAAACTCTCCAGAATTACTTCGTCGAGCTGTATACCGGATGAGCGAATGATGGGATTTTTTAATTACAAGAGGTGTTATGAGAGTTTTGTAATATGCGGCAAACGTGTCCAGAGTTTTTGCAGGTCCTGGCCACTTGTAAGTAGAAACGTTTCCCAAGTCGTCGACTGTCCAAGTGTAATCTTTGGACCCTGTCATCAAAAGTGTGTTGTCAGAATGATTTGGAAAAAATCGTAGACGAAATCCAGCAAGCTGATAAACCGTTATATTTTCCTTGTACAATATTACTTGCAACCCTGAAACACGAACAAATAACAATATAATTGAGAAATTTGTTAATAAACTTGTGCTAATAATGCATTGTTATACTAAGTTAATAATACTAGACAATATAGTAATCCTTTAAAGCCTACAGCTGGCGTTTAGAGTTTTGGTTCTCTGATTCTAATTATGATGGCATGGGATCAATTGCGGATGGCGAGAGCAATCGAGTAAAATGAGTCTGTTGGTTGGCGCTCACTTGAGAGCAAAGACCCACTCGCCCACCGAAAAGGTGACAACGACAATATTAACAATACAATATATTAGAAAGCAATATTAACAAACAATAAAAACAATACAATATTTATAATAAAATATTTTATAACACAACATTAATAATACAATATTAATAATACAAAATTAATAATACCATATTAATAATACAATATTAATAATACAATATTAGTAATACAATATTAATAACACAATATTAATAATACAATATAAATAATACAAGATTAATAAAACAATAATAAAATACAATATCCATAATATAATCTTAGTAATACAATATTAATAATACAATATTAATAACACAATATTAAAAATAAAATATTAAAAATAAAATATTAATAATACAATAATAATATCAATATATATTAATACAATATTAATATTACAATATTAATAATACAATATCAGTATTACAATATTAATAATACAATATTAATAATACAATATTAATACTACAATATTTATAATACAATATTAAAATTACAATATTAATAATACAATTTTAAAATACAATATTACTAATAGATTATTAATAATACAACTTTAATAATACAGTATTGATAATACAATGTTTATAATACAAATATATAAAATACATTAATAATAATGCAATATTAATAATACAATATTAACAAAACAATATTAATAATTAATATTAATAATACAAATAAATAATACAATATTAATAATGCAAAATTAATATTACAATATCAAAAATAGAATATAAATAATGTAATAATAATATTACACTTTAAATAATACAATATTACTAAAAATATTAATATTACAATATTATTAATAGAATATTAACAATACAACAATAAAATTACAATATCAACAATAAGAAATATGTAATACAATATTAATAATAATACAATATTCATAATATAATTTTAATACTATATTTATAATGCAATATTAATAATACAATATATATAATCCAATATTTATAATATAATATTAATACCCCAATATTATTAATACAATAATAATATTACAATTTAAATAATACAATTTCAATAATAGAATATTAATAATGTATTACTAATAATGCAATTTTAAATATACAATAAAATAATATAATAATATAAATAATAATAATATTAATATTAAAATATTACTAATAGAATATTAACAATGCAATAATAATACTGCAATATTAATAACAGAATATTAATAATGCAATATTAACAGTACAATATTAATAATACAATATTATTAATACAATATTATTAATACAATATTAATAATATAATTTTAATGCAATATTTATAATGCAATATTAATAATACAATATTTATACTGTAATATTAATAATGAATATTAATACAATAACAATATTGCAATATTAAAAATAGTATATTAATAATATAATAATAATTTTACAATTTAAATAATACAATATTAATAAACTATTTATATTACAATATTATTAATAGAATACTAACAATACAATAATAATATTACAATATTAACAAAAGAATATAAATAATACTACATTAATAATACAATATGACTAATACAATATTAATAATACAATATTAATAAAACTATATTAATAATAGATAATTAATAATACAACATAATTAATACTATATTAGTAATACAATATTAATATTCTATCATTAATAACATAATATTAACATTCTTTATTAATATTACGATATTAATAATGCAATAATAATATTATGTCATTAATAATACAATATTAATAATACAATATTTGTAATTTAATATTTATAACATAGCATTAATAATACAATATTAATACTGTAATCTTAACAGTGAATATTGAAAAAACAATATTAATATTACAATATTAAAAATACAATATTAATATTATAATAGTAGTTTTACAATTTAAATAATACAATATTAATATTAAATTATTAATATTACAATATTATTAATACAATATTAACAATACAATAAGAACATTACAATATTAACAATAGAATATTAATAGTACATTATTAATAATACAATATTATTATTACAATATTAATAATAGAGTATTAAGAATATAATATAATAATGATATATTAATAATACAATATTTACAATTCAATATTTATAATACAATATTTATGATACAATACTAATAATACAATATTAATAATAGATTATAATATAACAATATTAATATTACAATATTAATAATACAATATTAAATATCCAATAATAATATTACAATTTCAGTAATACAATATTAATAATAAAATAATAATAAATCAATATTAATAACAGAAAATTAATAATACAATATTTATAATACAATATTAATAATAGAATATTAATATTACAATATTGTTAATACAATACTAATAATACAATATTACATACAAACTATTACTATTACAATATTAATAATACAATTTTGGTAACACAATAATACAATATAATAAAATATTGATAATACAATATTGATAATACCATATTAATAATAAAATAATAATAATACGATATTAATAATAAAATATTAATAATACAATATTAGTAATACAATATTAATAATACACTATTAATAATACATCTGTATAACAAACGTTAAACCGTGTAGTTTGACGTCGGACTGATTTAGAGTAAATTGATATCAGATCTAACAAGTTTTTAGACTGCATTATTTTCCTGATATAGTATACCTTCTATAACAAATTCTCGCTAATCATTATCAATCAATTTGTACAATTTATTAAATATTTATTGAATTCAAGTATAAAATGCTGATTTGGCGCACATTTTCTGACACAATACTAGAGTCTCTGGCAGCGAGTGTCTGGCACGTAAATCGTACGCTTTCAGCATTCTAATCAATGGTCTATCTTTTGCTAAACGTTTGACTTTCCTTTTGTCTCAAACACGCACTCCCGCTCGGTGT
This sequence comes from Corticium candelabrum, assembly GCF_963422355.1. Classification (NCBI taxonomy): domain Eukaryota; kingdom Metazoa; phylum Porifera; class Homoscleromorpha; order Homosclerophorida; family Plakinidae; genus Corticium; species Corticium candelabrum. Next base: position 5,124,900 of record NC_085087.1, on the reverse strand, counting down.
CCGAGGCAATCAAATGTGAGTTTCTGGCTACACGAGACTGCACACGGATGAATTGAAGCGACAGAATTTTTTCTATCTATTGGCGCTTCCGTTTTCCCAGCTTAACGTTGTTACTCAGAACTGGACGGAAAACAAGACATGACAAGCTCCGGAAACCGCAGCTTTCCCATCAAATTCATCTGACTATCTAATGAATCGAACACTTACTTCCAGCATTTATCACTGAAACGGCAGCGCGAGACAACATCAAAGGAACTGAGCAACTAGACCTTCCTTCTCCGCCCGTTAGTAAAAATGATGGAGGGATCGACAGGCTATAGTCCAAACGAGGCGACCGGTTCTCTAGATTGTACACTGACAGTCTAGACAGCAGGGACTCTTTCCAGACAAATCGCCGGATGTATGGTGCACTCAGGTAGAGGGCGTTGGCGAATCTGTGGGTTTTGGTGCATGAGTTGGCATTGAAAAGCTGAGTTCTCAATAGCTAACAAACGATGCATGAGTATGACAATTTACCTCTTTCTGTAGGACAAACTACTGATTTTTCACAAGAGAGCGACTCCAAAAAAGCGACAGCAACAGATAACCGAAAGACAAATAGATGAAAGTTTAATGGCTTGTTGAACATTGCTGTCTGCACATAACATATATATTAGGTACAATATATGCACTCAAACTATGTATAAAATAGTACTTTATCGTAGATACCCTACAGACAGAGAACTTCCTCCAGCAAAGTACAGCGTATACAAAAAGTCGTCTAGAGATTGGAATAGGGTAACTTTGCCAACTTCAGTACCGATACAGCAGCAGAAGTTGTAGCTCCTGGTTGCTAGTCACACGAATATGCTATGGCGTGACGTTTGTCTCGTGTATATCCCCTGTCTTTTCGCGCCGCGTCATACTTCCGGGCAGGAACTGTGTTGTCGCTTCGCCAAAATTGGTAAGATCGATACCGGATTTGATTTCCTAGACACCACATCGGTATTTTACGCTAAACAACGCTTTCTCATTTTTTTGTCGGTTGGTCAACGTCTAGACTTTAATTAATAGGCGATTGTTGTAAATTCTTTTGTTTGCGACACAAATTGAATGCGTATACGCGATCGAAAACGATCGCAGCGATCGCAGAAAACGGCATGTATCAACTGTCGAGTATTTCGTTTCGTCGGCGACTCCAACAATCGTTTCTTGTTCTATAAGTCACGCCCCGTATCAGTTCCCGTATAGTCAATGTCCCGTCAGTAATTTTACGTAACTTTGAAAACCGTTGCTTCAATCCTTTTGAAACTCGTAAAACAAATCAAAAAATGGATAACAGGCGTCTGTAGTAGTCGAATTTATGGTTACATCTAGACGCTCGCAGGTCATGAATCCGCGTCGATTACTATCGCGCAAATCCCACAATCGGACGTTTCCAATGTTTGGTGCAGCTTTTTTTTATCAAAACAGTAAGTTGACGTCTCGAAAAGCGCTATTAAAATTAAACTAATGAGCAAGCATCTGCTACAGTCGACTTCCGGATCCATTGAACCGAGCTTCCTTTCTCTAATTTCACAGCAAGTGAACCCGGTTGACACTGGGCATACACGGCTGCTTTTTGCAGAGCACTGCACAACAGCAAAGCGTCAAACAACAGTGAAATGGGCTGCATTTGAGTAAACCGAACGTTCAAACATGCCTTAGTTATTTTTCTGAATTTTAATTGGGGAAATTACGAGAAGTCTTTTTTGAGATAATGTTCCTATATAAACTAGCCATTTTTAGTAAAGTTTGATCTAGTTCTATAACAACTCCAGTTTGACCTTCTACGCGTGGGAGTAGACCGCAGACGATACCGTAATTACGTAACGATAATTGAGAAACATGCTGACGAGAAAAGCGTGGTTTAACGTCTGTTCTTCACAAAATCAAATCCGGCATCAGAAATTATGGTAAAACGGTAACACAACGATAAAAAATGGAAATCAGTAGCTAGCTCCGCTGCGAGAGAGGGTTTAGCTGCGCCTCGGCCTCCCAGACTAGTGTGGCGCCAATTCAAAATCGTCTTCCAGGAATTATCATGCCCACCGATTACTTTGGCTGCATGTTGACCGTGTTGTTTATCTTCAAAGCAGCTCCATAAATATTTAATGGATTCTAAAGTCATGCCGCATTGTCAATTGGCATTGCATTTACCTGAATGCATCATGTCCGGGCTATAACCGAGTTCTTTTACATCAAACCAAGAAATGAATGAGTCCAAGGTATGTTGCTGTGGAGTCACATTCTTGTCTCTGCCGACGTGGCTTGAAGCCTGGAAACCATACTGCCGCGTAGATTAATTGCTTCGATGCTCTTTCCGGTCTACGTTGAAAGAATTTTACTTGCCTCTCTAAATTTTCTTGCCTCTATATTTACTTGCCTCTGTATTTTAGCTCTGCCGACGCCTTTGCCAACATTTTCCACTTGCCGTGATAGAAACTGTTTTAACATCAGCTTAGAGCAAACGGAATGCTAATTAAGTTAAATCTGTGTCAATTCTGGAGTGCAACGCTTAGGTACGACGACAAGGCTTTTCTGTTGAAACGTAGGAATTGTCTAATTAGGTAGAACTTGATTTTGTGAGTAAATTTTACTTTTGTAAGCTATTGGAAGAAATTGAAATGAAACGCGAACGCGCGCATGAATTTGAGGATACAACTCAAATTGATACACTACAAGCCATTAGTTAGCCTTACAACTTTAGACTTCTCTCTGCAAAATGCATAGACTCATCCTATACTACGCTACGAACACAAAGATACGTTGAAAAAAGATTAGTAGCTACTTGACGGTTACTCGGATGTTTGCCATACATGCGTCAAAGTCAACTGAATAGCAAACAGTAACACAATGCAGTACATGAAAACGCTGATTAAACTGTTGCTCCGTAAGCTGCATTGTCTTGAACAGCAATATCCGATGCTATATCCTGAGATGATTCTACTGTGACTTGTCTTTCTTGATTCTCTTCGACAGATTCGTAGACAGCGTCTCCACATGTAGCCGTCGGATTTGCCGTCGGATTTACTAGACTCACTGCTTCCTCGCTGAAAAATAATTTATTTAAATGCTAATGGCAATTAACGTTATAAATTTATCAATGTACAACGCCCCAATGTAAATCAAAGCGTATAGTTAATTAATTAGTAACTTAAATAGTCAAATGAGGTCATGTAATAATAACATCTGATTTAATAATAACATTATCTTAATTATTGTATTTAAGAAATTTTATTTATCTTTTTAATTAGTTTACTGTTCACAACTCAGATTGTGCAACAGACATTTCTACATTTGTTGGTGTTTGTGTTGATTGCTTGTGTTACTTAGTGATAGGTCGAGTAGATTATCAAGATGCTCGTTGACTCACGCACAGCTTACGTTTTAATAAAGATCGCTGTCTGCTTTACATCTTCAACGTTTGAATATGTGGGACTTCTCTGTTCTCCTTTGACAAAACGATTAAATGCAACATTTAATTAATAACATAATTGAATTTTTAACCAAGTATGTAACTGTGAGACATACCAGTTTCTTCTTCACTAGAGTTGGCTAGCCTGCGAGTTAACAAATTCAAGAGTTGACGATATTTGTAAACAAGAAAGGTAGTTGGTAGAGCAAACACAAAAATACAGACCGAGACGACAATGAGTGCTGTAGTCAACACTTCAATTTCTAGATTAGTAATAGCAAAGGTGTACAAAAAAATTCCTAGATTATTAAATGATAAATGATCTAACTTTCCGACGTGTCACGTAGTTCAAGCACGCTTTGACTTGGTGGTGTAGCTGATGTGTCCGCTGTTGAAGGTGATGTCTTTACTTGAAGCGTAAAATACAATCTTGTATTTACATCTCTATCTCTTGCAATGATTTCGTATATCCCACTGTCTGATTGTTGTACATTTGGTATGATTAAAAATGGATAGAGATCAAACACACGATCCGTTGCTTTCTCATTGTGACACAAGTGTAGCTTATCGTGTAGATTAGTCACAGTGTATTGCATTGTTAGTGTGGAATTAACAGACACCGCTATTTTCGATTCGCTCGACGCCACAGCTCTTCCATTGTAACTCAAAATGAATGTGTTCGCTGCTAAACCAAAAACATCAGTTGGATAATTCTGTATTTGTTGTGCTTGTATATTATTGGTAGTTGAAAGTTGCGTTGTATGTGCTTCATACTGAGTGATATTTCTTGAACAGTAAATTGTGGTTGGACTAGGAGATGGATCTAAACATAAAATGAAATATTTCAAATAAACAAAAATTAAAGTAAATAATAGAACGACTACAAATATGTAAAGTAACACATTAGTATTAATAGAAATTGAACTCATTAATTTTACTATTAAGTGCATTGGTACAACTACGGCATGTACTTGGTTTTCTTGTGCAAAATTCGTTCAAATATTATACTAAAACAAAGTTTTATAGGCGCATTTATAGTTTAGTTGTTTTATATAGCTATCTGTAACAATTCAAATTCAGTACACTTATATTAAATTTACTTATTGTTCCATTAAGCTCCAAAAGTTACTGCTACACATTTTGTAGGTTTTTGCAAAGTTAACAAACAGCTGTCTCAACATCAATATATTAATTAAAACTAAAAACCAAGACATATAAAAATTAAAACTAACAACACCAATTTCTATAATATATTATAATCTAAGATTGTTTGTCATATTAGAATATTGTAAAACGAATGTTGTAGCTAAATCACTACAGAGCACGGAATATGGTACATTTCAAATTATCGGCTTTGCTGCATAGGGCGATAGAACTCGAATTTGAAGAAACCGTGTGTGCGGTTGCTCCATGCGTTCCAGGAAAGCTATTCTTGACAATGGGTCTGGAAGTCTACCATCATCTCTGGACGTACCGCTTCATCTATGGTCTTAGTGGCCAGAGCCATGTACATACTCTCGGTGTACATCTGAATCACCTCGAAGTCCCGACGGTCCACGTACTTGTCAAGGAAGTCATAGTAGAACTCAAGCATTCATAGTTTGGCCAATAGATAGACTGCGATGCCCACCTGAAAGGTTCTCCTGATGGTGATCCGTGGCTTGCGGACATGCAACGCATAGGCATCACCGATCTCATCATATCCATTGGCATCATACCACGCGCTTCGCATGGCTCGGTCGACGACACTTTCGTCTTTGGTGTAGATGGCCTTGAGTCGACGCTCCAACGCTTTTGCCTAGCAGTTTGAATATATGCATCTGCCAATAGCTCTCCTGTGCGTGTTGCGGCTGTCCCTTGCCCGACGAACCACTCGAAGATAATTTTGGGCTTGTAGTCAATCGTGCGCTATAGGGCTGTGACCTCCAAACCGTGGTCGATATACCATTGGCGTGGGGGAGCATATAGGAGAATCGATCTTGTTGGCAGATAGGGTACAAACCAGCTTCCTGGCGTTGACGTGTTTTTTTGCCAGTGCGTTATAAGTAGTCTAGCATCCCTTCGGGGACGTCGGCCTCATCCACCTCTCAATTGTTGAACAGTGGGCACATCTGCGCGAACTTATCGCGGAGATTGGGAGAAACACGGATATCGACCTCTGCTTACCCGAACCACTTGTCGGTGGTTTGACCATTGGCTTTGACCAGTGGTTTATAGTCTGTCAGCCAACCCCCCAAAAGACGCTTCTATACGAAGTTGCGTAGCCCTACAAGCCCGGGGAAGTTTTGATAACTCTAAAACATAAAGCGGTATGACAGAACTCCAACTGAACTTGTTTGCCTCTCCATACCGGGGCCGTTAGTTAGGTAGCTGCACGTCAACAAAATTTATGGGCGTGGCACACAGTCATTAGAGCGAGTTTGCTAACTCTGTAGTCGGCAGAGCACTCAAAACGGGTAAAAACGCATCATGCAAACTACTGAGGCATAAAGCATCCATTGTGAACATGTTAGCTCGCAGCATTAGCCAAATAGCTTACGATATAATATCACACGTGATCACATGACACGCGATGACAAAACCTTTTGAGTTGTTCGTCTGTCAACTTTTCTAGAGACCTAAACTAAACCAGATTGCTCATTAGCAGTTTAACTTCTATTGCGGCAGCAGTAGAACAATCGGTAAGCAAACAGAAAGCAGTACCAATGCGAATTAGGCTGCCAACAGAAAGCCTAGATGTTCAGGCAAGCAGGCATCACGTAGAATAAAAGCGATGCACAGCTACCTTGTTGTCGACTATGAAACGGTGTCTGCTGTTCTCCTACGAATGGAAATCAACCGTCTTTCTGTAGTACTCTTGCCCAATCTTAGGTCTAAGACACGTGGCCTCATAACTTCGTCGGTTTGTCATTTGGCTGCCTTCAAAAGAGTTCAAATTATTTTCTGAACGTGTGGGAAACAAGTAACATGCCAGACAGACGACGATCTGCGTTTATTGACGTAGCCTCGTGTAAAGAATTGTGATGCGGGAGCGTAATGACTACTTCCGGTACCGTGATCGAAGTCTATGGTGTACAGTACAGTACAAGCATTCACTGCCAGATTGTGGTTTAGATGTATTTCCAGTTAGCAATCTAGAAGTAAGAGCTTTCGCCTAACTACATTAGTTTATGTGTGAGCAAACTACTAATTGTTGTCTCCTTTCGACCAAGTGTTCTTACTCAGCTTTCAACTCAGCTTTCAACGGTATCAGTGGTAAAGTTGTCAACTGAACAGTTATATATCAAACCGAACGTCAGAGATTTATTGTTGCATTATTGTTGACCTTGACAGATGTCAAATTCTAAATCATTTTGCAGTTTTGTTTTGAATATCATCAGATGTCTTTGCAGAGGGCAAAGATAGCAAAAATTGACTCTGAGCACTGCCTGTGCCATATTCGTCATGATGTTACCGATCCTCTCACGGCTCTTACACAAACTAATTGGAGAACGTTGCAAAAGCAGCAAGCACTCGCTTACACGATGTCTTTACGGTTCTACATAATCTTGTACAAATGAATCGAAACCGATAAGAGCTTATCACAGACAATGCTACCAAGCATACACAAACAAAAAGGCTTTAGACAAACTTCAGCGCAGCCGAGATGTTAACATCTTTGAAAGTAGTTTAGTAGCAGAGTCGCTTAGTATTCTTTGCGAATCAACAAACTGTAACGGAGTCGGAACTGGTCACGTCTGCTACTGTATCCCAAGAGATTCTTCTGAGAACAGTAGCTCTGTCGTTGCATGACGAAGGCAAACGCAACACACAAACAGAAGAATATGAAGACGACCAAGAACTGCATTTAACGCCAGAAGTGACGGCAAATGTTTCGATATACCGGCAACTATCGTGTTTCTCACGGGTACAAAAAATCGTCGCCGCTTCATCAATTTGACGCAAGTAGGAAGAAGTTTCGGGAGAGAGCTTTGCTTAGCCTTGCCAGGATACCATGCGTTCACAGGCTGTGATACAACCGGCGCCTTCGCAGGTAAAGGCAAAGTTGCATCACTGGAACTTCTAGACAAGAATGAGTTGTTTTGCACTGCTATTCAGCCAATTGGAAAAGCTTTGACAGTAACATGGATGTATTGTTTAAGAAATGTCAACCTTACGTTTGTAAGATCTACGGTTACATGACGTCGCCACAGACATTAATACTGTGAGGTATTCCTTATTCTGTGCACGAGCTTCAGAATCAGCACAGCTTCCTCCTACTCAAAACGCTCTGAAGATGCATATCAAACGAGCAAATTACCAGGCTGGTGTATGGCGACGTGCAATAGAAGCTAATCCTGATATACCATCTCTCCACAATCAAGGTTGGCAGATTGGTGATGACTATGAGGTACCTATTGAATGGACAACGAAGCCACCGGCACCTGTTGACGTTTTGAAACTGATCAGTTGCAGCTGTAAAAACTGGGTGCAGCTCTAATTAGCTAAGCGTTGCTCTTGCCAGCGAAGCTGCTTGCCATGTACAGATGTGACAATTGCGAAAACCCTATTCCACGTGAAGTTTTTCAGCCTGCTTTCATTATAGCATCTGCAAATGAGTTTGAAGCTGATAATTTTGATGCATACGCTAGTGACAAACATGATGAGTAGGTGGCTCTTTACATTTCATTGGTTATTAATCAATTAAGTGTAGGTTCTCTATGAAATCATTAGTCCACTAAATAATGACTAAAATAACTCTGAGCGATCTAGTACAGCCGTAAATTTAGGCACATTATGTCAGCAACGCTTACAACCTGCTTTTGATGGTCTTATGTTAATTATTGTACACTTGTACTAACGTCTAGATAGTTAGTATTACAAGTACATGCCCCACATCCGGGAGTTTGTCACGACTTGTGAGGTATTTACTGTCTTTCCGAACGCTCAGGGTCACGTTACTGTTGCAAGGCAGTCAAACGCAGCAGCACAAGTGTAACAACAGTGTAGGAGTTTTCTTTCATCAACATAACTACTGGCAATGTGAGAAATACTATCCGGAGACCGCACTTCATTACCTTCAGCTTTAGAAAAGACAGCTGCACTGTTTTAAGCCTTCGCGTGATATAGCTAGTGTCTATAGAGCTTATGCATAGAACCACGTTCGTCTCTTACTCACAGTCCGCTGCAGCTGCGAATTTGCGTGGGCGTAGCCTTAGTCAATCTAGTCGTTCTTGTTACTCAGAAACGGCTCCGTTCCAAGATGGCAAACAATCGCAAATGCACTCGCATGGTTTCTCTTCGGCGATTGCAACTACGGAAACTTTCCCGGGTTTGGGGGGCTACGCAACTTGTCGCTTTCTGGTGTTGGCCGACGGACTATTAAACAAGGTTTTGGACGAGGGTTGGCACATCAGCTTGGAGATTGCCGTAGTGCCGAACCACTCATGGTCCGCGAGGCATGTGCCTGGCCATTGTCGAAAGGTGTAGACCGTTGGCGTCGTAGCCCACAACCATTTGGCAAAGGCGTGCATAGTCGTACTGAAGTGATCGAATGCATGTGACTCCAGCTTTGTGATACCTAGTGAAGACAAGACTTGGCCCGCCTACGACTGCACATTTCAGCATGTCGTAGGCCTTTTTTGGGATCCACGAGGTTGGGTTCTTTGTGATATTGGTGAGTGCTTCGATGTAGGAACTGGAGGGATACACCAGGGAAAGAGATTGCGTCTTTCAGAATGTCGACTCTATACCCATGATAAAAAATTTCATCTTGGTAAGTGTTCCTAGGAATGGTTCGATGTCGAGGTCGTTGTAGTACCGCATCAAATCGGCAAAGGTGGTCATGCCTCGTTCTCGGAATGTGCGTTTGCATGATTGATACTCTTTGAAGGAGAGTGGGTATTGACCTTTTACTTGTAATACCAAGCGAGGTAGTCAGGTAGACCAGGGTGTTGTAATTTGTCGGGATTGTCGATCCACTCGTAGAAAAACCAGCTCTTCTGCAGTTTACATACATAATCTTTAACCCATTTATCGTAGCTGGTGCCTGGTCCCAGACAGTTCATGACATCCAAGAATCAGAGTGGGGTGTTAGTACGAACATGGTCCGGTTAGCCTTCTTGGCTACCTTAATCTTCTTGGCAGTGTCGGTGATCTTGTTTCAAAGTGCTCTTTGATGAGGTTCAAGTAGTACTTAACCCAATTAAATCCCAGCACGGGCACTTAGTCGCATCACTCTTGAATCCAGTTCTTTTTTCTTCGTGGGGAAAAACATTAATTAAACATTTATTATTTGACTTATACGTAGTCACCTGATGACGTCACATTGGATCGTTGCTTTGCACCAGTTTGTGTCGTCTTACTACTTGTTGTCGTTGCACGACTTTGTGTCGTTGAAGTACTTTGAGTCGTTACGGGGTTAGAGAAAGGAGTAGCACGAGAATCAACTAGCACACGTCTGTCTTGCACAGATGACGAGGTGATAGTACTACCCTTTGAGACAAATTGCGTTGTGCTACTTGTTTTTAGTATCTCAGTAGTTGATGTGCCTGAAAAGTGAGTATTGCATCAATAAAGTTAGAATATGGTTTACTTCAGAGTGGATTTACTTTGGACAATTGTAATGGCAATTGTGATTTTTGATTTGCCAAAACAGTTTTTTGCTGTTATGGTAACATTTCCGGCGTTGCTAAGTTTTATAGGTCCAATTTTAATGCAGCCGCTTTGTGTGCTACTAGAAGACACGGTGTCGTTGCTATTGTCTCTTTTTCCTATTATGAGTGAAGGCTTGGGACTTCCAGTGACATTGAAACAAGCCTCGACAGTAGATCCCGGTGTACCCGACAAGATGTCGGATTGTCGTGATATGGTTGGTCTAGCTAATTGCGCAAATAGAAAACTGTTAATAACTGTAATAGATAATCTGGTTAATTAATAATTAATTGTGTGTTTTTATTGAAAAATATTAATAATTTAGTAATTGCGCCTTTGTGCACACACGCGGAAGAGGCATACAATAATCTACCTGCCTGCCTGTCTGTGTGTCCGTCTATCCGTTCGTCCGTCCGTCCGTCCGTCCGTCTGTCTGTCTGTCTGTCTCTTTGTCTGTCTATAGATACAACTCTCAAACAAAATGCAAAGTAAGTATAATAGTTCTTTACCATAACATTAATAGAGCTCATAGCTAAATGGTGTGATTATTTCCTTGCAATAGTTTTATATTAGCGCTAGCATTGCAACGTTGTAAGGCTGTTGAGAATAGTTTTCTTCAGTAGCACATGTCTGTCTGTCTGTCTGTCTGCCTGTCTGTCTGTCTGTCTGTTTGTCTGTCTGTCTGTCTGTCTGTCCGTCCGTCCGTCCGTCCGTCCGTCCGTTTGTCTGTTTGTTCGTCTGTCTGTCTATTATCGCTGTCTACTTGCATGAGATTCTACCGGTAAGAAGTTATGTTTTCTTAAAGTTTGATTCGAGGATTTGGAAACTAAAGCTTCATTCTTAAATTATACACAGTTTCTCAGTGCGCGTGCGCAGTAAAAGTAAACTATAATGTGCACAAGTTGATTGCGGACTGAGGCATCCGCGGCCTTTTTGGTGGTGTCATTATTTCTATTGTTCTAGAGTTTGGCTTACCACCAACACGTAGAATTGCCGTTTCCGAAAAATACTTTCCAGAATTACTTCGTCGAATTGTATACCGGATAAGCGAATGATGAAATTTTGTAATTACAAGAGGTGTCACGAGAGTTCTGTAGTATGCGGAAAACATTTCCGGAGTTGGTGCAGATCCTGGCCACTTGTAAGTAGAAACTTTTCCCAAGTCATCGACTGTCCAAGTGTAATCATTGGACGCTAACGCTCTAAGTGTGGGATCAGAATAATTTGGACGAAATCGTAGACGAAATCCGGCAAGCTGATAAACCGTTATGTTTTCCTTGTTCAATATTACTTGCGACCCTAAAACATGAACAATGTCAATCTATTTGTAAATTGGTTAATTAATGTGTACTAATAATACATTGTTATTAAATTAATAATACTAAACAATAAAGTATGCCAGTAAAGCCTGGCGGTTAGAGTTCTGGTTTTCTGAGTCTGACCATGATCGCATGGGTTCAATTGCGGATGGCGAGAGCAATGTCGTGAAATGAGTCTGTTGGTTGGTGATCAGTTGAGAGCAAAGGCCCACTCGCTCCACCGAAAGGGTGGTGACGACAATATTAGCAATAAAATATTAATTATACAATATTAATAATACAATATTAATAAAACAATATTACTAATACAATATTAATAAAGTCATGTCTTCTTTTTAGACAGCAGTGATGGTCTAAGTACATCTCAAGCACGGTTTGCTTCCGGTACCTGTTATAGACTTTACAAACCAGACTGATCTGGTTGAGCACGACAATATAAATAATACAACATTAATAATACAATGTTAATAATATAACATTAATAAGACAATATTAATATAACAATATTAATAATAAAATATTAATAATGCAATATTAATAATACTATATTAATAATACAGTATTATTAATACAATATTAATATTACAATTTTAATAATACAATATTAATAATGCAATATTAATAATACCATATTTATAATCTAATACAAATAATAAAATATTAGTAATACAACATTATAATACAATATCAATAATACAATATTAACAATAAAATATTGATAATGATATATCAATAAGAAAATATCAATAATACAATATTAATAATACAATAACAATAATACAATATTAATAATACAATATTAATAACACATATTAATAATATAATATTAATAACACAGTATTGGTAATAAAAAATCAATAATAGAATATTGATAACACAATATTAATTACACAATATTAATAATAAAATGTTACTAATACAATATTAATAATACAATATTTATAATACAATATTAATAATATAACAATAATAATACAATATTAATAATACAATATTAATAATACAAAATTAATAATGCAATATTAATAATACAATATTAAAAATATAATATTAATAATGCAATATCAATAATACAATATTAAAAATATAATATTAATAATTTAATATTGATAATACAATATTAATAATACAATATTAATAATAAAATATTAATAATATAACAATAATAATACAATATTAATAATACAATATTAATAATACAATATTAATAATACAATATTAATAATATAATATTAATAATGCAATAATAATAGTACAATATTAATAATACAATATTAATAATACAATATCAATAATAAAATATTAATAATACAATAATAATAGTACAATATTAATAATACAATATTAATAATACAATATTAATAATACAATATTAATAATACAATATCAATAATACAATATTAATAACACAATAATAATAATACAATATTAATAATATAATAATAATAGTACAATATTGATAATACAATATTAATAATACAATAATAATAATACAATATTAATAATATAATATTAATAATACAATATTAATAATACAATATTTATAGTACAAAATTAATAATACAATATTATTAATACAATATTTATAATTTAATATTAATAATATAATATTAATAATACAATATTCATAATACAATATTAATAATACAATATTAATAATACAATATCCATAATACGATATTGGTAATACAATATCCATAATAGACTATTGATAATATAATATTAATAACACAATATTAATAATTCAATATTAATAATACAATTTTAATAATACAATGTTGATAAGACAATATTAATTATACAATATTTATTATACAATATGAATAATACAATATTAATAATTTATTATTAATAATGTAATATTAACATTACAATATTATTAATATAATATTAATTATACAATATTAATAATTCAATATTAATAATACAATGTTATCATACAATGCTAGAATATGATAATACTAAAAATTTTAAAGTTACTTCTCTTAGCTATTAGGAAACAGCTAAAATAATTCTACGAATATGATAATTACCACTTTTGGTAGGGCAGTAGACAGCGTTGTCAGAAAAGGCTGAGTCTAAACTAGCAATAAGAATAGTCAAGCCAAAAATAAATAGATGAAAGTTTTCGTTCTTGACTATCATCGCCAGTTCTACATCTAAAGTAAAGAGAAAAAACTATATTGTAATAATGAATTAGGGTTTACAAAATGTATGACTTACTCAAAGTCAAACAATATTGTGGTAAATCTACACAAATTCAAATGCGGGTAGTTACTAGATTCCTGGACACAAAGTAAAGCTCTTGGTGACCTTGCAGATATCACACAATTATGGCGTGACAGCTGTGAGTTTCAGCACGTTTCATATATGATAACCCGTATTCGGTAAATATTAATATTGAAATTAGTAACTGAAACTGTTTTTACATGCACTGCCGCTGTAGAAACGTGTAGATGTAAAATATGTATAATAGTAATCGATCTAGATGGCCAAATTATTCGACATGACTAAGCCGTTATCAAAACCTTTACTAAGTAGTTACTGTAATGACAACCTTGAAGGAATCTAAGTGATCCAGCTCGGTTTGAAGTTGCTAGCGTGAACTCGGTTTACGCTATTCCTGTCAATGGACGTTGCCATGCCTTTTTTCGACTAACACGGCAATTACAAAGAACTGCGCTGCATATGTGTCAGTGCTAGAGATATTTATGATTATTATTATTACTAGTTGAGTAACACTCTGCTAGCTCTAGTAAAATTATTTTCAAATTTTAAATTTACGAGTTAGTCAAACATAGAATTATGCTATAGTCATCATACATTGAAGTGTCATCTCTGTTGTTGTGATCGATGTACTTAAAAGACAGACATTGACATCTATCAATTATTTTATGCGAAACCGCATTAAGTAAGCGCGTGTGCAAGAAAATTTAAACTAGTCAATTATCAGGTAAAATAATTAAATTAAAATTTTGGCAAAAAAATTAGTCTAAGCTGCATTTTTAAATCTATCTGTAAGTCCTTTTTTACAATTAATATTTCATCTTTGTTAATCGCCATGTAACTATAAACGTTGTTTGCTATAGATATTTTGACATAAAAATTAAATAGATTTTATGTACTTTTTCAAATCTCATTTTAGAGCCTAGCCACATATTGTAACACAGCAAGCCATTTAGTAGCCTTGCAAGCAAACCTGTCTGTGGTAAACAGGTGCATGTATATCAACTACTTTACTTCACGGCTACCCGGATGTATATCATACAATAATTATGGTCAACTGAGTACCAAACAGTTTTGGCAGAAAGCATCACCGTGATACAACTGTTGTTCCATAAGCTGCATTTTCTTGAATAGCAGTATGTGATGCTGAATCATGAAATAACTCCGTCGTGACTTGCTGTCCTGGATTCTCTGGAAAACATTCGTGGGCATCGTCGCTAGCTGTTGGATTCGATAACCTCAATGTTTTTTACTGATAAAAATAAGTTTTGCTAAATACTACTAAAAACGCTATTATATAAGTGTGTACTGTACCAATGTACGAGACTCCAACGTAATCAAAACGTAGTTAATTGATAATAAGACTTGACGTTGTAGCTATTGTCGATGTCAAATGCACTGTGTAGCCTAGCAAGCCAGGCTCTTCCGCGCAGTTGCTAAGCTAAACGCACGTGAATCACACGAGGAGGAGGAGCTTTATACCGAAATTGCTCAATTAATTAACAAATGTTTTTTGAAATTTTGTTAAATGATGATAATAATAAATTACTAACAATATAATAGTAATGCTAATGTTACATTAATGTTTGTACCTAATTGGAACTACATAATTACCTGGTTTGGTAGGCAGTGAACAGCGTCGTCTGAAGAGGCTGAGTCTAAACTAGCAATCAGATTAAACAAGCCCAAAGTAAATAGATTAACGTCAACGTCCTTGACCAGCATCGCCAATTCTGTGTCTAGGGTAAAGAGTGAATTAGAGTCTAAAAGAAATATGACTTACTTTAGCAAAGGAAAATAAAATTTCTGTAAATCTTTGCAAATTCAAATGCTGCTAGTTACATTTTCTAACGGAAAGTGAAGGTCTTAATGGCCTTGTCGATATCGCACAATTGTGGCGTGACAGCTGTGAGGTTTAGCACGTTTATGATATCCCGTACATGGCATTTTTAATTAAAACTAGTGATTGAAGCTGTATTAATATATTGCACCGTCGATTTCACAGTTAAGAGCTTCTAAAGACCGCAATAGAAATATTCGCAAAAAACAATATTAAGAATCTAGACGCTATTTTCATTTTAATTACATTTTCAGCCCTGCTACTTGTAACATATCTATAATAGTACATAGCAACTGTTGTTTCACGTGACCACAAAGTTCGTATCTATAATTACATAACACAAATAGAACATTGTCTGTAATCGGCAGAAGTAATGAGAATTATTGCATTCGGGATTTTTATGCTGTTGATGTTTACAAAATATTAATTAATTAATAAGCTTTCGTATAAATGTTGTAAGCCACAAAAGTGATTGATTTCGCTTTAGAAGTTGGACACAGAAAAGTTTATTACTAACAATCACAGACACGAGTTAAACTGTTGTGGTAATTATTATGAAGTAAACTGCAGCTAAAGCCATTTATTTGGCGTACAAGCAAACTTTCCTGTCTTTGTAAACATGCATTCCTTTGTCTAATAGTACTCTACTTACAATAGCAGCTGCTCTACAGTTACCCGGATGTTTGTCATTTCCTCTAGTCAACTGAATACGAAACACTTTTGGCAAAAAGCGTCACTGTAAATAGCTGAGTTTAGATTGTTGCTTTGTAAGCGGAGTTTACTTGAACAGCAATATCTGATGGTGAATCATGAGATGACTTCACAGTGACTTGCCGTGCTTGATACTCTTCAACACATTCGTACACAACGTCCCCGGCCGTTGAGTTCGATAGCATCACTGTTTCATTACTAAAAACAATTTTATTTTAATAATAAATATCAATTTGAAAATAGTTAAATGAGTTAGAACTAACTGATTATACTAATAATAATGTGATAGTTATATTATCTCAAATCTTGTTAGTCCAACTTGCTAGCTAACTGTAAAAACTGGCTTAGTGCAACAAACGTTTTAGTATTCGTTTGTATCTGAGTCGTTGTTTGTGTAATAATCATGCGTCGTGATAGTTTGAGTAGATTATTGAGATGCTTGTTGCTTCAAGCACAGATTACCTTTTGCAAAAAGTTGCTTTTTGTTTGAGGCCTTCAACGTTTAAATATGTATGACTTGTCTGTTCTCCTTTTCGACAAAACAATTCAATTTAAATATTGCAATAAAGATATATTAATTAACTGTTGAATAAACGAAATATACCGGCAATTTTTCCTTCACTAAAGTTGGCTAGCCTGCGAGTTAACAAATTCAAGCGTTGACGATTTTTGTAAACAAGGAAAGCAGTTGGCAGAGCAAAGACAAGAATACAGACCGAGACGACAATGAGTGATGTAGTCAACATTGCAATTTCTAGATTATAGAAAGTTGTGAGTACTTTGTTTTGTTAAATTAAATAAAAAATGATCTAACTTTCCGACGTGTCGTGCTCATGTAGTCTAGGCTCATTGTGACCTGATGTTGTAGCTATTGTCGATGTAAGACGCCTTGTGTAGCCATTTGTTTCTTCCGTGGTAACACTATTGGTAGACCTTGGATCTGATGTATTCGGTGCGAAATAGGATGTCTTTACTCGAAGCATGAAATACAATCTTGTATTTACATCCCCATCTTTTGCTATGACTTCATATATTCCATTGTCTGATTGTTGTACGTTTGGTATGATTAGGAATGGATTGTGATCAAACACACGATAAGTTGCCTTCTCATTGTGGCAAACGAATAGTTTATCGGGCAAATTTGTCACAGTGTATTGCATTGTTAGTGTGGAATTAACAGATACAGTGATTATCGATTTGCCCGACTCCACAGTTTTTCCATTGTAACTCAAAATGAATGTGTTTGCTGCTGCACTGGAAACGCCGGTTGTTTGATTATGTATTTGCTGAGTTTGTGTTCGGATTCTATTTGTGGTTGAAAGTTGCATTATATGTGCTTTATCGTGACAGCTATTTCTTGAACACTGAACCGTAGTTGGACTTGGAAGTGATTCTAAAAATAGAAATGACACTAAAAGACAGTTTGGCTGATTTTACTATATACCGTATATTGCAATTTACTTTGAACAATTTGAAGGCGAAGAGTAACGTTTGATTTTCCAAAACAGTTTTCTGCTGCCACAGCTAAAGTAACATTTCTATCGTCGGTTAGGTTTAAAAGTCCGAAGTAAACGCAGCTGTTTTCTGTGTTAATAGAAGACACAATGTCGCTGTTATTGTTCCCTTTGTTGATTTTGAGTGACGGCTTGGGACTTCCGGTGACATTGAAACAAGCCTCGACAGTAGATCCCGGTACACTGACCAAAATGTCGGATTGTAGTGAAATAGTTGGCATAGCTAATTACACAGAGAAAAAATGTATTTCATCATTAACAAATCTAACTTAACAGATAGTCCGGTTCTGGTCTGGATTAATAGTAATTAAATTAATTGCTCGTTTTTCTTTGCAATTGTTTACAAGTTATAGTAATTAAGCTTCGGTTGACATACGCATTCGATAGTCTGCTCATCGGTCTGCCTGCCTTCCAGCCTGCCTGTCCGTCCGTCCGTTCGTCTGTCCGTCTGTCTGTCTGTCTGTCTGTCTGTCTGTCTGTCTGCCTGTCTACCTGTCTGTCTGTCTGTCAATTTGTCTGTCTGTCTTTCATGTTTCCAACATCAATACTTCCATACAGTGAATATCAGTAAAGGCACTACAGCTAAATAGTGAGTTTTGCACAAGTCTGCCTGCCTGTCTGTCTGTTTTTCTGTCTTCTTTCACTATTGAACACAAAAAGAAAAATTTTACAAGAACACTACAGGTAAAACTGCTAAGCTAAATGTCCATTAACTGAGACATACAGATTTAATACTACTAAAATTCTAATGAATGATGTTCTGAATGTCTTCTTCATTGTCGTCCAATTCTTCATTTTTTCTGCAATTATTCTAAGGTTTCTCAATATTACATTGGAATTGCACTTCTAAATGCATATTTATAGTCTCCTTCTCCATTGTCCTCTAAACTGTGCTTCACTTGATCCACTTTCTACATCTATCGATCTCTTGGCCAGCTGGTTCAAATAATTGTCTGCTTTTCTCCCCAACAACCAAAATGTTCAAAAATCAATGGAATGAAGGTAGCTTTGCATGACCCTGGATGCTATTGATTTGAAGATTTATATATTTTTTTCTCCTCTCTTTTTGCAGCTGCAATTCTGTCCTCCCTCGATGCTCTTACCACTGTGTCGCTACTAAATGGGTGTGCCAAAGATAAATCGAATTTGACATTGGCACCTATTCCTGAATCATATACTATGATGCCTGGTCTGTCTTCACTGTCTGTATATTAATTTTTAGGTCCTTTTTGTGATGCAGTTGCAAGTCCCTGAGACACTGACACCACTCTGCTACAAGATTATTGTGTTTCCACACAGGGCCTCCACCAAGCTTACAAGTGAGGAGACGGTAACCAACAGCATCCAGTTCATTGCCACAGTTACAATGTGTTATACAAGAATTGAAAGGCATCGGTTGTTCTAGTCTGTCTGTCTGTCTGTCTGTCTGTTTGTCTGTCTGTCTTTTTGTTTATCTGTCTGTCTCTCTGTCGATCTCTCTGTCTTTCTGTCTGTTTGTACATTACAACGTTTGATTCAAATATTAGTCAGAATTTGGATTTTGATATTTTACTGGCTCATCCAGGAAGTCAGAACATTATTAAAAGAACTAGCTCCGAAAATTTCTCATTTTGTTGCTACAAATTTCTAGCATATATACAATTACAGTCTATATATGTGACTAAAGTATCTGTCTGTCCGTCTGTCTGTCTGTATACGTGTCTTTCTCTCTCTGTCTGTCTGTCTGCATGTTTGTGTGTCTGTTTGTCAGTTTGTTTGTATTTACTTGCGCGGTAAATTTTTATGACAAAATAGACTTCTACGACTAACAGGTGATATTTACTTACAATTTGATTTGTTGTTCATAATTAATGTGTTTATGGTGCGCACGTGTAGTAAAAGTCTGTAATGTTTATTTCTTACTGAGTCGTCGGCATCCCAACCTGTAGCCTCGTACCCAGACCAAAGAGCGCGCGAAGCGCGTTAGTCTGGACTAGCCTCGTACCAGACTCTCTCGCGCCGTCGTGCCCGGTTCCCGTATAACACGACAACGCCGGAGATGGTCTGAGATCATACCGCCTACCGTTTATGCTATCAAATGATCAAACTAGTTCGTATGTCACCAAGCCTCGGACTACTAATACGATTAGTCTAATTGTTATTCTCATGTGTCACACGGAATGTCTTGCGACAGACTTGACCTTCCATTCGTACTCTACTTGTTTTCTTTCAGTGTTGGTATCCTGTTTCTACGCAAGCTCTACGTATTTGCCAACCTCTCTGGGAAAGAGGACTTCCTCTCCAAAAGACTCTAGAGCGGAAGTCAACACCGTATCTGACAGTACGCTCTGCCAGGCTCCAAATGTTCCCGAATCGTACTCGAGCTTCCCGATTTGTATTGTTCTCGTAGCCAGCACAGTAATAGAGCGGAGCCTAGTGCATCCCTAGTCCAAGCTACCTAGACTGCTGATCGAATCACATTGGACCTCACATCTTCAGATAACGTAAATCGAACTCAGGATCGAGCTTCCTCTGCGAATGAATCTCTTTCCATGCGGCAAGGTGGGTCTCTTTTCATGCAGCTGTACAGGAACGAAATGTAAACAGTGAATGTACGCAATCGGATATCACAGCTAGTATAACTTTGATGGAAGGATAGCTTCATAATTAACTAAGAGCATGAGAGTGTTGACACTGGTCACGTGGGGTGACACTTAGATGACGTGGGTGACACTAGGTGAAGAAAGTAGGCGGTATGATCCCAGACCCTCTCCGGCGTTGTCGTGTTATACGGGAACCGGGCACAACGGCGTGAGAGGGTCTGGTACGAGACTAGTCTGGACCAAGTCGATATGTACTAAAATGATTTCGGAAGCATTTATCAATAGCGATGCTAAATGGTGTCTAACAGCGTAGAATCGTTTTACCTAGATCAACATATCATTTGTAAATGCCATGAGATCTCACGAAGAAAGAGACGTCTGTCGTGTTTACGGCGATATCTTGGTAGACGGCATGAAACGACGACTCTTTGATTCTTCGGCGGACCGCTAGCTAGTCTAAGTGCTCGACTAGCGAGACTACCGCTCGACCAGTTGTCAAAGGTGATGGTCTAGCGACGCTGCTGTGCATGTCCTCTCACCGCAAGCTTGAAAATATCGAAGAACTGAAGCTGAAACTAAAACTAAGATGTGTGTGTGTGTGTGTGTGTGTGTGTGTGTGTGTGTGTGTGTGTGTGTGTGTGTGTGTGTGTGTGCATGTGCAGAGTCTAATCATTGTTCTGGCATGAAGAGGTTAGTCATAGTTCTGGCGTGCACTTAGCCGCCCACGAGGATTTCACACGCTCGCAATCAGTGCTAGTGGACTTAGCATAACCAATTATTGCTAAGCCAATCAGAATTTACAACCAAGATTCGGATTGTAGAAGCTGACTGGCTTAGAAGGGCTAATTCCGAAATCATTTTAGTATCGACTTGGTCGAGACTAGAGTTCGCGCGCTTCGCGCGCTCTCTGGTCTGGAAGTTCGAGGCTACCTAACCTGGTGTTTTCATTATTTCATTTATCTGTATTGTTGTAGAACTTGACTTACCACCAACACGTAGAATTGCCGTTCCCGAGTAAAACTTTCCAGAATTACTTCGTTGAGCTGTATACCAGATGAGCAGATCGTTGGATTTTGTAATTACAAATGGTGTCATCAGATATCTGTAATATCTGAAAAACATTGTCCGACTTACTCTGGCACGTCCTAACCATTTGTAAGTAGAAACTTTTCCCAAATCGTCGACTGTCCATGTGTAGTTGGTCGCTGTAGCACTATTAAGTGTGACGTCGGAAAAATTTGGATACATTCGTAGACGTAATCCAACAAGCTGATAAACCGTTATGTTTTCTTTGTACAATATAACTTGCTCCCCTAAAACATGAACAAATTATTTGTAAATTTTCCTACTTAAAATAATAATACATTACAGTTAATAATACAATATTAAAATATAATGTTATTCATTCAATTTTAATATATAATTTGGATAATGCAATATTAATAATCCAACATTAATTTTACAATATTAATAATACAGTGTTAATAATACAGTATTAAAAATCCAATATAAAAATCCAATATTAATAATACAATATTAAAAATAAGATATAAATAATTCAATATTAATAAATAATACAATATTAATAATTTGAGCTCTGATCTGATGACTACACATTCTAGTATAGCTTCTCGGCTAGAAAGGATGGAAACTCCTTCATCTCAACTCAGTCCAGACTGCTGCCAAACGGAGGATGGTCTTTCGCTTGATTGTGATGCTGCTGTGGACCCTGTACTTCGTCGAGAGTTTCTTGAGGAGTTGCAGAAAGTCAGGCAAATTCCTATCTGTGAGAGACAATGCCTTCCAAGGATCTTTGTGAACAGTGGAACTCTGAAGCTTATTGGTGATCTGAACACGATCATCAGTTCGTTGAAGGATGAACCAGATATGAGTGAAATCAGTTACCTGGTATACTTTGCTGCTTCGCTAGTGTCCAAAAGGCGGGGCTTAAAAACGACGAAGTCAATCAATTCTCAAACACCGACATGGAGACGAAGGCTGGATATGGAGATTCTCACACTTCGACGTGCGATCTCACTGTTGCTGGAGGTTAGAAAGGGTTCATCGGGCATTCGTATGTCACATGAACTCCGACGTCTTCGGCATCGGTTGGGCATTTCCTGTTCGGAGAGTTGTGAGGTCTCCATCAATCGATTAAAAATGGAACTTAAGTCCAAGGTCGAGCGAACCAGGAGGCTGGAGAAGAATTGTAAGAAACTTCGCCAGAATGAATTGTTTCAACGAGATGCCGGACGGTTTTACAGAGAACTGGATAAGCAGACTATCCAGGTCACTTCCCCGCCATCAGAGTCTGAGATCGAACAGTATTGGGGTGGTATCCTAGAAACTGAGGTACATCACAATGAGTCTGCCTTCTGGCTGAGACGTCAAACCGATGGCAAGACGCACCGGAAAGATGAGCAGCAGTGGTTACCTATCTCAGACAATGAGGTCACATCGTGTCTCAAAAGGATGGGGAACTGGAAGTCTCCTGGTCCAGACAAGGTTCATGGTTTCTGAGTCAAGCGTATCACGTGTCTTCACACTGATCTGACTCGTAACTACAACGTGCTGGTTCAGAATCCAGACTCTATACCCGACTGGTTGTCTCAAGGAATAACTACTCTGATTCCTAAGAATGACAAGACTGACCAGGCCAAAAATTACCGGCCTATCATGTGTCTGTCTGTCTTCTATAAGACCCTCAACTCAGTCATCAGGCAGAGGATTGCAGGGCATTTGGATCAGAAAAACCTCATGGCTCCGGAGCAGAAGGGTTGTCGACAGGGATCTTTTGGTGCAAAGGATCAGCTGTTGATCAACAAGCTGCTTACCGAAGACTGTAGGACCAGGCACAGAGCTTGAGCATGGCTTGGGTGGACTACCAGACAGCCTATGACAGCGTGCCACACAGTTGGTTGCTCGAATGCCTTCAGCTGCATAAGATCAGTCCAGTCTTGTGCGGGTTCCTGTCACGTGTGATGAAAAGTTGGAGGACATCGATGGTGCTTTCTTGCGGGAATAGTATGATCAAGACAAGGCTTATGCAGATCAGGAGGGGTATTATCCAAGGTGACTCACTTTCTCCACTTCTCTTCTGTATGGCTCTCAATCCTCTGAGCAAGGAGCTGAACAGAACCGGTTACGGCTACCGGATGACCACTGGGCATGGAGAGACCGCCAAACGTCAGCTCATCAGTCATCTACTTTACATGGATGATCTGAAGCTGTATGGCAGAAACTCTGATCAGTTGGATGGGTTGTTGCACACGATTCGTACTTTCTCTGATGACATCCAGATGAAGTTTGGTCTGGACAAATGTGCTGTTGCACACTTTGTCAACGGCAGGCTATCTAGACACAACTCTGGAGTGACGGTAGGAAAAACGGACACCATCAACTGTCTGGAACCGGGTCAAGTCTACAAGTACTTCGGTGTAGATGGAAGTAACGGTATTCAGCACAGCATGATGCGGGAGAGACTCCGTCGTGAGTACTTGCGCAGAGTGAAGGTGGTTCTCCGGACTGAGTTGTATGGTCGAAACAAGATTCTAGCCATCAATGGGTTTGCACTACCGGTTCTCACTTACGGTTTTGGCGTCATTCATTGGGGGTGCACGGACCTGCAGCAGCTCGATCGACGGACCAGAAAGCTCCTCTCTATGTACGGGGTCCAACATCCTGCTGCAGACGTTGACCGACTGTACGCTCCTTGCAGTGATGGGGGTAGGGGGTTACAACAGATTGAGTCGACATATCAATCTTGTATTGTAAGGCTGAGCTGTTACCTTGCTGACAGTTCTGATCCTTTCATGCAGATGATACGAGAGTGTGACTCTGGAAAATCTTCACACTCGATCAAGCGCATGGCTTGTCGGTTTACTGCACAGCTGCGGAGGAGTCGTGCTTCGGACGACTAGTCGCAGAGCTTACACAGGAATTCATCCATCTCGGTTGAAGGTGGCTTCGAGCAAGCGCCTGAAAAAGATGCGAGACATTACCGTACGTGTTGCATTTCTCTTCGTGTGCGGTCCTGGAGCGGGAAGCCTATGCACAGGCAGTATCGTCGTCTCACTGAGCAACCGACTGTGGACATGAAAGAGACTTACGGATGGCTAAAGGCAGCGAATCTTCCTGCTGCAACTGAGGGACTGGTTGTTGCTGCTCAAGACCAAGCTCTTCGGACTCGGTACTATGAGCGCAAGATTCTACATCGTGATGTCAGTCCTACTTGCCGCATCTGCAGTGTAGGACTGGAAACAGTCGACCACATTGTGGCAGGCTGTGGTGCTTTGGCACCGACGGACTACACTGATCGACACAATCAGGTGGCATCCACCATTCACTTGGAACGTTTGTCGCCATTTTGGGGTTCCAGTGGAGAGCAGATGGTACCGGCATCATCCTGATAGGCTTCTGGAAACGGATGACATTACTATGATGTGGGATACCACCATCCCCACTGCTAGGAAGATCAAAGCCAATCGTCCAGACATCTGTCTCAGAAATAGGAAGACAAACACTTGTCTTCTTATTGATATCAGCTGTCCTGCTGATGGCAACATTGGCAAGAAACATGCTGAGAAGTTGGCGAAGTACAGCGACTTGCGAGTGGAGATAAGCCGCATGTGGCATTGTCGAACACTGGTGGTTCCGGTGGTCTTGGGAGCTTTGGGCACAGTGCACCCAGGTATTGCACGGTGGCTGGACATTATTCCCGGTCATCACGACCTGTAGCACTTACAGAAAACAGTGCTTCTGGAATCTACTCGGATCCTTCGTAAAGTCATGTCTTCTTTCTAGACAGCCGTGATGGTCTAAGTACTTCTGAAGCAGGGTTTGCTTCCGGTACTTGTAATAGACTTTACAAACCAGACTGATCTGGTTGAGCACGACACATAATACAATATCAATAATACAATATTAATAATACAATGTTAATAATAATAATAATACAATATTAATATTACAATATTAATAATGCAATATTAATAATACAATATTAATAATACAATATTAATAATGCAATGTAATAATACAATATTAATAATACAATATTAATAATACAATATTAATAACACAATATTTATAATGCAATAATAATAATTTATTAATAACACAATATTAATAATAGAATGTATACATACAATATAAATAATACAACATTAAAAATAAAATAATAATAATACAATATTAATAATACAATATTAATAATTAAATATTAATAGCACAATATTAAAATACAATATTAGTAATTTAATACCATTAATACAATATTACATTATCAATAAGACAATAATAATAATACAAAATTAATAATACAATTTTAATGATACGTTTGTATAACAGACGTTAATCCATGTTGTCTGACATCGGAATGATTTGGAGTAAATATGATATCAGATCTAACAAGTTTTTACACTGTTTTATTTTCTTATACAGCATAACTTCTATAACAAATCATAGCTAATCAATATCAATCAATTTGTACAATTTATTGAATATTTATTGAATGCAAGTATGAAATACTGATTTTGGCGCACATTTTCTGACACAATGCTAGAGTTTCTGGCAGCTAGTGTCTATCATTCCAATCGCACGCTTTAAGCATTCTAATTAATGGTCTATCTTTTTGCTAGACGTTTGACTTTCCTTTCGTCTCGGACACGCACTGCCGCTCGGCGTCCGAGGCAATCAAAAGTGAGGGGCTGGCTACAAGACACTGCAGCGGAATGACTTGAAACGACCGGATTTTTTCTATCTAGTGGCGCTTCCGTTCTCCAGCTGAAGTTTCTACTCAAAACTGGACTGCACAAGACATGACAAGCTCCGGAAATCACAGCTTTCCCGTCAAGTTTACACCTGACTGTCTAATCGAACACTTACTGCCAACGTCTATCGCTGAAGCGGCCGCGCTACAACATCAAAGGAACTGACCAGCTAGACCTACATTCTCCGCCCGGCAGTAAAGTGAGGGAGAGATCGACTGGCTATAGTCCCAACGAGGCGACAGGTTCTCTAGATCTTACACTGACAGTCTAGACAGCATGCACTCTTTCAAGACAAATGTATGGCGCACTCAGTTAGAGGGCGTTGACGAATTTGCGGAGTTTGGTTCATGAGTTGGCATTGAAAAGCTGAGGTCTCAATAGTAAACAAACCAAGCATGAGTATGACAATTTACCTCTTTCTGTTGGGCAAACTACTGTTTCGTCACAAGAGAGCGACTCCAAAAGAGCGACAACAACAGATAACCGAAAGAGAAATAGATGGAAGTCTAATTTCTTGTTGAACATTGCTGTCTGCACACAACATACAACACGCTCAAACTATGTATATTATAGCAATTCATCATACTCTACAGAAAGAGGACTTACTCTAGCAAAGTACAGCATGTAGATACAAAAGGTCGTCTAGAGATTGGAATAATAAGGTAACTTTGCCAACTTCAGTACCAATACAGCAGCAGCAGCTGTAGCTCTTGCTTGCTAACCACACGAATATGCTATGTCGTGACATTCGCCTCGTATCTAGTCCCTGCCTGACTATTCGCGTCACGTCACACTTCCGGGCAGGAAAGAGTTCGCTGACGTCGATGTCGCAGTGTTGCCGCTCCGCGAAATTGAAGAGACAAATAACCAGGGGCGCCGGATCATGGCCGGACCAGTTTTCAAAACGTGTGCTTTTGCTAGAGACTGTTTGCTGCAAACTTCCGGTTTAATGATATAGCTAATTAAATAATTAATATATTTCTTCTTATCAGCAGCCCAGTTCATGCTTATGACGTAATTGATGCTCTAGTTAATGCTTGAAAGGCCTTGTCTGGTCATGTCTTGACTGTGTTGACCAGTTATGACAGATGTCCCCACACTTCAAACTCACGTACGAGTTGATCGAACACGTAACTAGCCACGCCCTTTAGCGAGTTAGGCCGTGCTAGTGTTTGTTTGCTTCCGGTGCCCCTGCTACCGGATTTGATTTCCTAGACACCAGATCCGTATTTTACGACAAAAAGCTTTGTCACTTTTTTGGTCTGTTGGTCAACGTCTAGCCTTTAATTAATTAATAGGCGATTGTTGTAAATTCTTTCGTTTGCGTCACAAATTGGATGCGTATACGCGATCGAAAACGAGCGCAGCGAGCGCAGAGAACGGCATGTATCAACTGTCGAGTATTTTTATTCGTCGGGCGACTCCAACAATCGTTCTTGTTCTATAAGTCACACCCCGTATCAGTTCCCGTATAGTCAATGTTCCGTCAGCAATATTACGTAACTTCGAAAACCGTTGCTTCAATCTTGTTGAATCTCGTAAAAAATTCAAAAATGGATAACGGGCGTCTGTAGTAGTCGAATTTATAGTTACATCTAGACGCTTGCAGGTCATGTAGCCTCGCAAGCCTAGCTCTTCCGCGCAGTCGCTGAGCTAACCGCACGTGAATCACACAAGGAAAGGAGCTTTTGCCGGAATTGCTCCAGCGCCAGAAGAGTCTGGTCGCTTTCGAGAACGTCATAGTGACGTGGGACCCCCGATGCGGTTTCATAGCTTGATGAAGCTAATTCTATTAGGTAAGCATGTAGGCATAAAAGTTGAGAACACGCGACATCGCTTCACGCACTTGCTTGTTTTGCACGAAGTACGCAGTTGACATCATCGCTCGCTTCTATTCCGTATGTAGACAGCTCAGGCATGTAATATTCTGCAGTGTCACGACTCCTTTTCAGCATTCTGTTTCGTCAACAGCACACCGCCGAATCTAGATCTGCAGCGCGGTAGTTTGAGAAATGAACTCATTGTACGCGGTTAGTGTATATATGTAGCAGTCAGAGTCCGTGCATTGAAACAAGTCGTGCGTAGTACACGTGCAACTACGAGTCAACTCTACACTTCCTGAACATGGTTGGTCCACTGCACTGCTGTTTTCCCATGCCTAGATGTTTCCAGTTCACCGTGGGGAGAGCCAATACCGTGCAAAAGTGCTGCTTGATGAGTCGCAAGTACCGTCACATAGACTGCGTTAGCAATACACGCCAATCTAATCATGACGTGGAGAGGTCAACAAGCTCTAGGCCACTGTTTTCATGAACCGTTGAGTGAAACTGGGCCGCCAGTTCTCACACTATTTCCCCCACAGGCTATAGATGTCAGATTAGACGCGCAAGAGTAGTGAATAGTTCTACGTCTGTTTCAATTCGCGCAAACCTGCAGATGAGTTCAGTAGAAAGAAACGTTGCTGGAGAGTGTAGGTTCAGCGGACCAGTTCCATGTAGGCCATTCTTACGCTCATTATTCACCAGCACTTTGTCCATCAACAGCTTCACTGGATTTCGTGTTCACGCGCTCTCCGCGAACGGCTACCTCTCTGCTTCATGTATCAACGCAATTACAGTAACGAGCTCTTTTGGAAATCGAATTAGCCTTATGCAAGCTATGAAACCGGATCGGGAGTCCCACGTAACTATGACGTTCTCGAAATCGACCAGGCTTTTCTGACGCTGGAGCAATTCCGGTAAAAGCTCCTCCTCCTCGTGTGATTCACGTGCGGTTAGCCAAGCAACTGCGCGGAAGAGCCTGGCTTGCGAGGCTACAGGTCATGAATCCGCGTCGATTACACTTGTGCAAATCGCACTGAATCACAAATCCAAATCCACAAAATCAATACTTGTCAGTATTGCAATTTTAGACAGCTGTCAAGTGTTAGTAAGAGATTGCAGCTACGTTAGAGAACGTAGCGGAGAAATGGCAGATCAGAAATGGCACTTGCAGTGCATCATACGCCTTTGAACGCGTACACAGGTTCTCAGTTGAAGCTGCAATGCTTCTTATGCTTCTACTGCAATGCTTCTACTACTACGCCGACAAAGCACACTTGTAACTGACACTAATCATGTCCCTAGAGACATGATTAACGTTGACCGCAAGGGGCGGTACCATACCAGACGTAGTGGTGAGGGTGGCGCATCAGGGGCTGCAATCCACACTGCGTCTGGGGCGAGGCTATTGCTGCAATACAGTTGAAACCTGGAAAGAAGGTAAACAAATTAAAAGAATGGATAACAGGCGTCTGTAGTACTCAAATTTATAGTTACATGTAGACGCTTGCAGGTCATGTTTAATTGACATGATTCTGGGTCACTCTTGTGCAAAATCCGGCAATCGGACGCTTCTAATGTTTGGTGCAACATCGATTGCTTTTTTCATGCAAAAATTTAGACGAGGTCCGTCTCGAAAAGTGCTATTACCTAAACAAAAGACATACATCTTCCTTCCGAATCTATTAAACCCAGCTTCCTTTCTACAATCTTCACCATAAGCAGTGGCGAATATAATTACATGAGGCATTGGAGGCACGTACCTCTTCATAAACACTATCAATAACAACTGCTCTGTGTTTCTGTCTGCAATCGCAGCATTGCCTTGCTGGAATACTAAAATATAAGCAGAGCGTCGCGTCGTAGCTTCCTTAGGGCTGATTCACAATATCTGCTGGAAAGCAATGCTTAAGACTAAGACTTCCTGAGAATGACCACATCTGAGATAAATCTAATAATCCTTATTACTCCATTGATTTCTTTATTAGATGTAGCTATTAAGTAGTATCTACAACCTATCTATTACATAGTAGCGAGTCATGTCGTGAGCGTGTAACGCCATAAAGTTAATGATGTCATAGCAGCTTTTAGTCGTGCACTGTACCCCTTTTAGCCAAACTCTGCATGGATCTGCCACTGACAAGTGAGCCCGGTTGACACTGGGCATACACGGCTTCTTTTTGCAAAGCACTGCACAACAGCAGAACATCAAACAACAGTGAAATGAGCTGCTGTTGGGCAAATTAAACCAACCGTGCAACTTCTTTCTGAATTTTAATATTGATTATTTTTGAGGTAATGTTCCTAGATAGACTAGCTATTTTTGAGCAAACTTTGATCTAGTTCTATGACAACTCAAGTTTGACCGTATACGCCCACAGACTACAGACTATACCGTAACGATAATTGACGAACATGCAGACGAGAAATTAAAGCGTGGCGTACCGTTTGGTCTTCGCAAAATCGAATCCAGGGTCTAAGAGTTTGAAGCGGCATCACAACCGCATCATATGGGATTCACTAATACACCTGCGCTGCGAGACGGAGGGTCTGACCGCGCGAGATACAAGATGCAAGAATTATCATGCTCACCGATAAATTTGGCTGCATTTTGAGCGTGTTGTTTACCTTCAAAGCAGCAAAGAACAGCTTTATGAATATCAAATGTGTTCTGAAGTCATGCAGCATTGCCCACTAGCATTGCATTTAATAGACCAGGAAATAAATGAGTCTAAGGTATGTTTGCTGTGGAGTCACGAACTGTTCCGTTC
Source organism: Corticium candelabrum (assembly GCF_963422355.1). Taxonomy (NCBI): domain Eukaryota; kingdom Metazoa; phylum Porifera; class Homoscleromorpha; order Homosclerophorida; family Plakinidae; genus Corticium; species Corticium candelabrum. The sequence continues at coordinate 5,094,277 of NC_085087.1, read as the reverse complement.
TTATCTCCGTCGACGTGGCTTGAGGTCAGGAAACTATACTGCCGTGTAGGCTAGTTGCTTCGGTGCTGTTTGCGGTCTACACTGAAGAAATTTTCTTGCCTTTGTAGATTTGCTTGCCTCTATGACTGAATGAATGAATGATATATTTCTGTCGCACCAAATAAATTTGCATGCCTCTATATTTCAGCTCTGACGACGCTTCTGTCAACGTTTCCCACTTGGGGGGGGGGGGGTAGAAGCAAGCGCAATGCTAGCTAGGTCGATGTCAGCAATGCTTTAATTCTGGAGTGCAATCTAAATCAGCTCAAAAACTCTGTCCCTTAGATACGAAGACTGGTGAAGTCCAAGGTTTACTTAAACTTTGTTATTTGACGTATGCGTCGTAAAAAAATAAATTTTTCTATTTGACGTATATGTCGTCACCTGATGACGTCGCATTGGATCTTCGCTTTGCAAAATTTTGTGTCGTTTTACTCCTTGGTGTCGTTGCACGACTTTGTGTCTTTGCTCGGGTAGAGAAAGAAGTAGCACGAGGATCAACTGACATACGTCTGTCTTGCACAGATGACGAGGCAGTAGCACTAACCGTTGAGACAAATTGTGTTTTCATTCATTCATTCATTCATTCATTCATTTATTTATTTACTTATTTACTTACTTATTTATTTATTTAAATAAATATGATTGCTATTCACACGACTATGGCGTGACATTTATCTCGTGTATATCCCGTCTTTCGCGCCACGTCTTCCTTCCGGGCAAGAATAGGGTTTGGTGAAAGGAAAGTCGATGTCGACGTGCTGCCGCTTCGCCGAAATTAGTGAGATAAATACCGGATTTGATTTCCTAGACACCAGATCGGTATTCACGCCAACCAACGCTCTCTCACCTTTTTGGTCTGTTGGTCAACGTCTAGTCTGTAGGCGATTGTTATAAATTCTCTCGTTTGTGACACAAATTGGATGCGTACACGCGATCGAAAACGAGCGGCATTTATCTAGAACGAAACAACTTTCGAGTATTTCTCTTCGTCGGCGACGCCAATCGTTTACTGTTCTAAACGTCATGCCCCCGTATTAGTTTCTGTATAGTCACTGTCCCGTCAGTAAATTAATTAATTATGTAACTTTGAAAACTGTTGCTGCCAATCGGCTGAAACTCGGAAAGAAGGTAAACAAATCAAAAGAATGGATAGCAGGCGTCTGTAGTACTCGAATTTATAGGTATACATCTAGACGCTTGCAAATCATCTCTAATTGACATGATTCTGCAGCACTTTTGTACAAAATCCGGCAATCGGACGTTTTCAATGTTTGGTGCAACATCTATTGCTCTTTTTATGCGAAATTTCAGTCCACGTCCGTCTCTTAGACAAAAGAACATGCATCTGACTTCCGGATCTATTGAACCGAGCTCCGTTTCTATAATGTTTACAATAAGCAGTGGCGGATGTAATTACATTGGGCGTTGCATGGGGCACGTGCTCCCCTTCAGAAGCGCCCTCAATAACAATTGCTCTGTATTTCTGTCCGTAATCGCAGCATAGTCTTGCAGGGATACTAAAATCTAGGCAGAGTGTCGCGTCGTAGCTTCCTGAAAGGCTGGTTCACAATATCTGCCGAAGAGCAATGCTAAGACTAATACTTCCTGGGAATGACCACAGTCGAGATAAATCTAATAATCCTTATTACTTCATTGATTTTTTTATTAGATGTAGCTAGTAAGTAGTAGCTAGAATCTATATATTACATAGTAGCGAGTAAGCTTCTGCTGACTACTCCCTACATGTACTGTAGTCGGTGTATGTTTTCCTGTAATTTAATTTATTAAAACGTTGGATGGCAGATATATCTTGTGGAGAAACAGCGATTGGGAATCTCGCCTGCGGTGTTCACTCTTAATTACGTTTTTAGGCAGAGTCTGCCACATTCACGTTCAAGAGAATCCATGCCAGAGTACATGCACGTACGTACTGTAGTGAACCAAGCCTGGTCTAGAGCCTAGAATCATGTCATTTTCTAAACTCTTTGTCCAAATATTTGTGTTGACTTTCCCATATTATGATACAAGCTCCAATGCCCGGCTTCGCCCGGGGGACAACGCCCGGGGGACAACGCCCGGGGGACAACACCCGGGTAATAGTTTAATCACACAAATTATTGATTTGCAAACACTGTTTGCTATTAATGACAGACTGACAGTACAGACAGACACACAAACAGACAGACAGATCGCTTTTATAGGTAGAGATTATAGCAGAAAGTATCTAAAAATGCGTTTGATGGTTGGAGGCAGAGGGGGTGTAGCCAAGTCACGTACAGTTTGTATAGAGAGATCTTTGTAGATTTCCAAACTCTCTGCTCTAGAGTGTTGGTTATCATCTCTGTGCAAAAAAAGTTCCAATCACAGCACAAACCAATTACACTAACTTATGCCCTTGTCAGCGCAACCTGAGCCAGTCCGTCTGTTCGGAGGCATTGTAAAAACAACGAAAAATTTTGCGTGTACACTTGCAATCGTATAGCACACCCGGATATTGCGCAGCTAGTAGACTTTAATGTTTTGTCAGTAACCGTTTACTGTCGCTAATTAGCCGTGGTGTAACTGCTTTTACCGTTTAGTAGCAGCCAGACAGAATTCTCATTGATAGTTGTATCCCGTTCAATTGCCGTTTCCAAAATCCCGTTGATTGGATTAGCGATTGGTTGAAGCCATTTCGACTTGGACGTTGGTGCCATTGCGAGGAACAGGCGTATCGAACTTGGCATCTATTCGACACGTGTCCAGTTTCAAAAATCCCGTTGATTGCATTATTGATCCCGTTGAAGCCATTTCGACAGTCCCGTTGCGGAGAACAGGTGTATCGAACCTGGCATCTATAATTTCGACGTGAATCTCGTAACGTGCAAGTCACGTGCAATACTTACCCGGATAATCCGTTCCCCGTATATAACGAATGCCGACTGTCGCCATTTCGACAGTCTCGCTGAACGTCGTCTCTTCGAATACGTTGCTGGCGTTTCGGGGAACAGGTGCATCAAACACGGCAGCTCCGTATCTAACGAAGTCACGACTCGTACCGACTCTCGTCATTTCGACAGTCCCGCTGAACGTCGTATCTTCGAAGACGTTGCTGGCGTTTCGGGAAACATGTGCATCGAACACGGCAGCTCTTCGACGGTCGTAGACTGGCAAACGACTGTGGGCGTATTTTTTCAAGACCCGGATATCAGCAAAAATATCTTCCATTTCCCGGCGTCGCCCGCAATAAACGACACGCTCGGCGCGTACCGTCCGACGTCGGGAACGGGCAGTCTGAATTCGGTGGAGATACGACGCGCCGTTCCGGAGATATTCGCGCGCGAGCGGAAGCGAGTGCGATCGGCCGGAAATGGCGTCGGCGTGGGAGAAGTCAGGAAGGCGACCACCGACTCACTTTCGACATTAATGAATTCGGCGTGCGCGAGCCAAATTCGGCCGAGATCGGACTCGCCGTCTTTGAGAAACGCTCCAACAGACAGACAGACAGACAGACACCTCTCCTTTATATATATATATATATATATATATATATATATATATATATATATATATATATATATATATATATATATATATATCCTATAAACTGGTGCCTAATTACATCTGTCCGAATGTCGAGTCACGCGGTGAGTGGGTAACGCAACAAAGCTAAGAACGTCATACCAGCTCTTAGTTGTGTTGTGTTCGCCCTTCAGCCAAACTCTGGATCCGCCACTTAAAAGTGAGCCCGGTTGACACTGGGCATACACGGCTACTTTTTGTAGAGCACTGCACAACAGCAGAGCAACAAACAACAGTGAAATGGGCTGTTGTTGAGCAAATTAAACCGGTCGTTCAACTTTTTTTCTGAATTTTAATTGGAAGCATTTTTGATGTAATGTTAATGGATAGATTAGCTGTTTTTTGAGCAAAGTATGATCTATTTACATGACCAGTCAAGTTTGATCGTCTACACCCACAGACTTCAGGCTACCGTAACGATAATTGACGAACATGCAGACGAGAAATTAGAGCTTGGCGTACTGTTTGTCCTCTCAACATCAAATGCCAAGGCCGGATCCAGAAGAGGATTCAGGGGATTGAAACCCTCTCTTTTCCAATACGCGTGGTTCAATAATTTCATATAATTTCATTAGAAAAGAGAAAATTAGTAATGCTGTATAAATAACTGCTAACGGTGAACGCCCGATCTCAAAAATTCCTGGATCAGGCTCTGAATTCATTATCTAAAAGTTTGAAGCGGCAACTCAACGACATGAAATGGAAATCACTAATACTCTCGCGCCTGGAATTGTTATACGGGCACGGGACTAGCGCGAGAGAGTCTGGGGACGAGGTTAGTTGTCAGCAATGTTTCAATTCTGGAGTGCAATCTCAATCAGCTCAACAACTCTGTCCCTTAGATACAACGACTGGTGAAGTCTAAGGCTTACGTAAGCTTTTCTGTTAAAACTTCACAGGTGTCTAATTAGCTAAGACTTAATTTAGTAAGTAAATCTTATTTTTTGAACTATTAGAAATAAAATAAAACGGGCGTGCGCATGAATTTGAGCATAGAACTAAAAATTAATTTTGTTCTTTTGGCCTAAATCGATCTATCCGTTGTTCACGCATTGTGACTGCTCTTTCCTCACAAACAGCCTTTAATTAATTAATTCTGGTAATTGTATGTTGATTATTGCATTGGGTAATTGATAGGTTTTTGGTATAACAAGTTCATCTAGCAAATCTTGGTTATCACCCTCAGCGCTTAAGCAAATGCATGCTGCGTACTAAATTGGTTAGCAGCATATAATAAAATATTTTTAAATTGTAGATTAAATTTAATTGTAATTAATTCAGTTTGGCACTAGTTGTAAGCTATAACGTGCTTAAATAATTACTCTAGACTATAGTGTTTACTCAGCTGTTGGTAAGCTTCACAAGCTTGATACAAACAAGTGTTTTCATTCTTTCTTGCACTAGTGATGCCTATTCTAGCATAAAATCATACTTACTGAAGTACCTTGTGGGGGTATAAGTCACTGATTAACCGTAGACGCTCATGCACACTGCCAATGCGTCATCCTTTTTTTCGACTCACGCTGCAGTGAGACTACATTGCAATAGTTGAACAACTGATGTGGCAGCAGTTGTAATTATTCAAAATTGTAAATCTTATGAGATTTTCCATTGACAAATGGATAATTTTACTAAAGACATTAGGCAAGTGTTCATCCCTATTGTCGTTGTCAGTACACTAACAAGGCAAATAAATGCATTGATTTGGTGTTGCATTGTAAGCGTGACATTGAGTTAAGTATATAAAAGTTTGGGAATAATTTGTGCTAGTTTATGAATTAACATATGACTTATTAAAAGTAAAATTTTGACAAAGATTTAATCTGAGTATGCAAATAACTGCATTTTAGCTTTTCTTTAACTTAAATGTTTAACATCCAATCTCTGTTTAGGAAATATGAAAACGTCATCCATTTAAATAAGCTTTGTTAATGTTGTTAATTAGTTTCGATGTCAATTTCACGTCGTTACCTAAAGTTGTTAACTAGATTTCAGTTACTTAAATCGCTGCACTTCAAGCCATTAATTAGCCTTACAACTATAGACTTCTTTCAGCAAAATGCATAGACTCTTCCTATACTACACTACTAACACAAATACACTCTGAAAAAGATCAGTAGCTACTTGGCAGTTACCTGGATGCCATATATGCGAAGAAGTCAACTGAATAGAAAACAGTAGCAAAATGCAGTACATTAAAACGCTGATTAAACTGTTCCTCCGTAAGCTGTATTGTCTTGAAAAGCAACATCCGATGCTAAATCATGAGATGACTCTACTGTGACTTGTCGTACTTGGTTCATTTCGACAGATTCATAGAGAGCGTCTTCACGTGCAATACTTACCCGGATAATCCGTTCCCCGTATATAACGAATGCCGACTGTCGCCATTTCGACAGTCTCGCTGAACGTCGTCTCTTCGAATACGTTGCTGGCGTTTCGGGGAACAGGTGCATCAAACACGGCAGCTCCGTATCTAACGAAGTCACGACTCGTACCGACTCTCGTCATTTCGACAGTCCCGCTGAACGTCGTATCTTCGAAGACGTTGCTGGCGTTTCGGGAAACATGTGCATCGAACACGGCAGCTCTTCGACGGTCGTAGACTGGCAAACGACTGTGGGCGTATTTTTTCAAGACCCGGATATCAGCAAAAATATCTTCCATTTCCCGGCGTCGCCCGCAATAAACGACACGCTCGGCGCGTACCGTCCGACGTCGGGAACGGGCAGTCTGAATTCGGTGGAGATACGACGCGCCGTTCCGGAGATATTCGCGCGCGAGCGGAAGCGAGTGCGATCGGCCGGAAATGGCGTCGGCGTGGGAGAAGTCAGGAAGGCGACCACCGACTCACTTTCGACATTAATGAATTCGGCGTGCGCGAGCCAAATTCGGCCGAGATCGGACTCGCCGTCTTTGAGAAACGCTCCAACAGACAGACAGACAGACAGACACCTCTCCTTTATATATATATATATATATATATATATATATATATATATATATATATATATATATATATATATATATATATATATATATATATCCTATAAACTGGTGCCTAATTACATCTGTCCGAATGTCGAGTCACGCGGTGAGTGGGTAACGCAACAAAGCTAAGAACGTCATACCAGCTCTTAGTTGTGTTGTGTTCGCCCTTCAGCCAAACTCTGGATCCGCCACTTAAAAGTGAGCCCGGTTGACACTGGGCATACACGGCTACTTTTTGTAGAGCACTGCACAACAGCAGAGCAACAAACAACAGTGAAATGGGCTGTTGTTGAGCAAATTAAACCGGTCGTTCAACTTTTTTTCTGAATTTTAATTGGAAGCATTTTTGATGTAATGTTAATGGATAGATTAGCTGTTTTTTGAGCAAAGTATGATCTATTTACATGACCAGTCAAGTTTGATCGTCTACACCCACAGACTTCAGGCTACCGTAACGATAATTGACGAACATGCAGACGAGAAATTAGAGCTTGGCGTACTGTTTGTCCTCTCAACATCAAATGCCAAGGCCGGATCCAGAAGAGGATTCAGGGGATTGAAACCCTCTCTTTTCCAATACGCGTGGTTCAATAATTTCATATAATTTCATTAGAAAAGAGAAAATTAGTAATGCTGTATAAATAACTGCTAACGGTGAACGCCCGATCTCAAAAATTCCTGGATCAGGCTCTGAATTCATTATCTAAAAGTTTGAAGCGGCAACTCAACGACATGAAATGGAAATCACTAATACTCTCGCGCCTGGAATTGTTATACGGGCACGGGACTAGCGCGAGAGAGTCTGGGGACGAGGTTAGTTGTCAGCAATGTTTCAATTCTGGAGTGCAATCTCAATCAGCTCAACAACTCTGTCCCTTAGATACAACGACTGGTGAAGTCTAAGGCTTACGTAAGCTTTTCTGTTAAAACTTCACAGGTGTCTAATTAGCTAAGACTTAATTTAGTAAGTAAATCTTATTTTTTGAACTATTAGAAATAAAATAAAACGGGCGTGCGCATGAATTTGAGCATAGAACTAAAAATTAATTTTGTTCTTTTGGCCTAAATCGATCTATCCGTTGTTCACGCATTGTGACTGCTCTTTCCTCACAAACAGCCTTTAATTAATTAATTCTGGTAATTGTATGTTGATTATTGCATTGGGTAATTGATAGGTTTTTGGTATAACAAGTTCATCTAGCAAATCTTGGTTATCACCCTCAGCGCTTAAGCAAATGCATGCTGCGTACTAAATTGGTTAGCAGCATATAATAAAATATTTTTAAATTGTAGATTAAATTTAATTGTAATTAATTCAGTTTGGCACTAGTTGTAAGCTATAACGTGCTTAAATAATTACTCTAGACTATAGTGTTTACTCAGCTGTTGGTAAGCTTCACAAGCTTGATACAAACAAGTGTTTTCATTCTTTCTTGCACTAGTGATGCCTATTCTAGCATAAAATCATACTTACTGAAGTACCTTGTGGGGGTATAAGTCACTGATTAACCGTAGACGCTCATGCACACTGCCAATGCGTCATCCTTTTTTTCGACTCACGCTGCAGTGAGACTACATTGCAATAGTTGAACAACTGATGTGGCAGCAGTTGTAATTATTCAAAATTGTAAATCTTATGAGATTTTCCATTGACAAATGGATAATTTTACTAAAGACATTAGGCAAGTGTTCATCCCTATTGTCGTTGTCAGTACACTAACAAGGCAAATAAATGCATTGATTTGGTGTTGCATTGTAAGCGTGACATTGAGTTAAGTATATAAAAGTTTGGGAATAATTTGTGCTAGTTTATGAATTAACATATGACTTATTAAAAGTAAAATTTTGACAAAGATTTAATCTGAGTATGCAAATAACTGCATTTTAGCTTTTCTTTAACTTAAATGTTTAACATCCAATCTCTGTTTAGGAAATATGAAAACGTCATCCATTTAAATAAGCTTTGTTAATGTTGTTAATTAGTTTCGATGTCAATTTCACGTCGTTACCTAAAGTTGTTAACTAGATTTCAGTTACTTAAATCGCTGCACTTCAAGCCATTAATTAGCCTTACAACTATAGACTTCTTTCAGCAAAATGCATAGACTCTTCCTATACTACACTACTAACACAAATACACTCTGAAAAAGATCAGTAGCTACTTGGCAGTTACCTGGATGCCATATATGCGAAGAAGTCAACTGAATAGAAAACAGTAGCAAAATGCAGTACATTAAAACGCTGATTAAACTGTTCCTCCGTAAGCTGTATTGTCTTGAAAAGCAACATCCGATGCTAAATCATGAGATGACTCTACTGTGACTTGTCGTACTTGGTTCATTTCGACAGATTCATAGAGAGCGTCTTCACATGCAGCCGTCGGATTTGCCGTCGAATTTACTAGACTCACTGTTTGCTCACTAAATATAATTTCGTTAAATACTAATAGCAATTAATGTTACAGATATATCAATGTACGGCGCCCCAATGTAAACCAAAGCATATAGTTAATTAATTAGTAACTTAAATAGTCAAATGAGTTTATATAGTAACATCTGAATTAATATTAATATTATATTTTTATTTAAGAAATTTTATTTATCTTGTTAATTTTAATTAGTTTACTTTACACAATTCAGATTGTGCAACGGACATTTCACATTTGTTGGTGTTTGTGTCGATTGCTTTTGTTACTTAGTGATAGGTCGAGTAGATTATCAAGATATTTGTTGACTCACGCGCAGTTTACCTTGTAGTAAAGATGGCTCTCTTATTTACGCCTTCAACGTTTGGATCTGTGGTGGGACTTCTCGGTTCTCCTTTTGACAAAACGATTAAAAACAACATTTAATTAATAATATCATTGAAAATTTTTAAAACAAGTATTTAACTGTAAAACATACCAGTTTCTTTTTCACTAGAGTCGACTAGCCTGCGAGTTAACAAATTCAAACGTCGACGATATTTGTAAACAAGGAAAGCAGTTGGTAGAGCAAAGACAAAAATACAGACCGAGACGACAATGAGTGCTGTAGTCGACATTTCAATTTCTAGATTAGTAATAGCAAAGGTGTCTAAAACATTCCTAGATTAGTAAATGACAAATGATCTAACTTTCCGAAGTGTCACGTAGTTCAAGCACGCTTTGACTTGATGGTGTATCTGATGTGTCCACTGTTGAATGTGATGTCTTTACCTGAAGCGTGAAATACAATCTTGTATTTACATCTTTATCTCTTGCAATGATTTCGTATATCCCACTGTCTAATTGTTGTACGTTTGATATGATTAAAAATGGATAGTGGTCAAACACACGATCCGTTGCCTTTTCATTGTGACACACGTGTAGTCTATTGTGCGGATTAGTCACAGTGTATTGCATTGTTAGTGTGGAATTAACAGACACTGTGATTTTTGATTCGCTCGACGCCACAGTTCTTCCATTGTAACTCAAGATGAATGTGTTCGCTGCCAAACCGGAAACATCGGTTGGCTGATTATGTATTTGTTGTCCTTGCATATTATTGGTAGTTGGAAGTTGCGTTGTGTGTGCTGCATATTGAGTGATATTTCTTGAACAGTGAAGTGTAGTTGGACTAGGAGATGGCTCTAGACATAAAAATGAGATATTTTAAATTACGACAACGAATTCAAAGTAAATGATACAGCGACTACAAATATGTAACGTAACACATTGTTATTAATGGAAATTGAACTCATTAGACGTACTATTCCGTGCATTGGCACAACAACCACATGTCCTTTCTTTTCTTGTACAAAATTCGTTTGAACATTATTTAAAACTAAATTTTTATAGTTGCATTTATAGTTTTGTTGACTTATAAATTTATTTCTAACAATTCAAATTGAGTACACTTATATTAAATTTACTTATTGTTCACATTAGCAACGAAAGTTAATGCTGCAAATTTTTTAGGTTTTCGTAAATTAAACAAACAGCTGTCTCAACATCAATCTATTTATTAAAACTAACAACAAACAAACAAACAAAAAGAAAAGTTGTCAATACTTTTTTGTTAAATTAAATGATAAAATGATCTAACTTTTCGACGTGCTCTGTAGTCTAGGCTTATTGTGACTTGATGTTGTAACTATTGTCGATGTGAGACGCCTTGTGTAGCCATTTGTTTCTTCCGTGGTAACACTATTCGTAGGCAGCGATCCTTTGCCTTGATTTGAAGTATCCGTTGCAGAATAAGATGTCTTTACTCGAAGCATGAAATACAATCTCGTATTTACATCCCCATCTATTACTATGACTTCGTATATCCCATGGTCTGATTGTTGTACGTTTGGTATGATTAGGAATGGATAGCGATCAAACACACGATCCGTTGTATTTTCATTGTGACAAACGAATAGCTTATTGTGTAAATTTGTCGAAGTGTATTGCAGAGTTAGTGTGGAACTAACAGATACCGTGATTATCGATTTGCCCGACGCCACAGTTCTTCCGTTGTAATTCAAAATGAATGTGTTTGTTGCTGAACTGGAAACGTCCGTTGTTTGATTATCTATTTGTTGTATTTGTATTTGGATACTCTTGGTGGTTGGAAGTTGCGTTGTATGTGCTTCATAGTGAGAGCTATTTCTTGAACAATGAACTGTAGTTGGACTTGGAAATGATCCTAAAGTTAGAAATGACACATTACAGATTATCAGTTATAACTAGAAGACATTTTGACTGATTATATTATTTAGCGAATATCGCAATTTACTTTGAACAATTTGAAGGTGAAGAGTGAAATTTGATTTTCCTAAACAGTTTTCTGCTGCCACAGTTAAAGTAACATTTCTGTTGTCGCTACGGTTTAAAGATCCATTTGTATCGTCACTACGGTTTAAAGGTCCGAAGTAAACGCAGCCGTTTTCTGTGTTAATAGAAGATACAATGTCGTTGTTATTGTTCCCCTTGCTGATTTTGAGTGACGGCTTGGGAATTCCGGTGACATTGAAACAAGCCTCCACAGTAGATCCCAATACACCGAGCAAGATGTCGGATTGCCGTGAAATAGTTGGTCTAGCTAATTGCACAGAGAGAAAATTATGTTTCATCTTCAACAACTCTAACTTAGTAGATAATCCGCTTCTGGTCTTGCTATATTGTAATTATAGTAATTGCTCGTTTTTCATAAATGTCTACAAGTTATAGTAATTAAGCCTCGGTACACATGCGCATACGATAGTCTGCTCGTCTGTCTGCCTGCCTTCCTGCATGCCTTCCTGTCTGCTTGCTTGCCTGTCCGTCTGTCTTCCTGCCAGCTTGCCTGCCTGTCCGTCCGTCTGTCTGTCTGTCTGTCTGTCTGTCTGTCTGTAGTTCTATTCATTAATTAAAACGAAGAACAGTAGGAAAGTAGAACTTTTAGTACTGCAGCAAGTGATGTAAGTAGTGACGTTTGATAACAATAAAACAAATCTGTCTGTCTGTCTGTCTGTCTGTCTGTCTGTCTGTCTGTCTGTCTGTCTGTCTGTCTGTCTGTCTGTCTGTCTGTCTGTCTGTCTGTCTGTCTGTCTGTCTGTCTGTTTGTCTGTCTGTCAATATATATGTTTCAAACTTTAAACTATAGTACATACCGGCCTGCCTGTCTGTCTGTCTGTCTGTATGTCTGTCTGTTTGTCTGTCTGTTTGTCTTTCTTTCTGTCAGTCTGTCTCTGTGTCTATCTGTCTGTCTTTCAGTCTTTCTGTACATTAGAACGGTTTGATCCAAACACTGGTCAGAATTTGGATTTTGATGTTTCACTTGCTCATCCATTAAGTCAGAACATTATTAAAAGAATTAGCACGGAAAATGGTCATTCTGCTGTTGCCGCGACAAGAGAAGACAATAACATGAAAAGGAGCTTGTTCCAGGAGGATATGTATCAAGACGTGCTCCTCTTGTGATAGAACATTTAGGATTGGGGCACAAAGACAGAGAATTTTTTACCATTTGTTTTGCAGAAGCCAATATTATTGTCTCGTGTTCGTTACGTATTGAAGAAAAAGATTTTCTACAATTCTACAAAGATGCATGCAATGCCAAAGTTCTTTTAAGAAAACTATCAAAACTGTCACCTATTCATAATGATTTTTACTGATTATTTGACTTTAACATTAGAGAGCCTTTACGACAAGTCAATTAGCGAATTTAATGTATGAATTTGTTGTTTGCAAAGACTGCATTGCTTTTACAAAATTCTAGCATATGTACAACTATAGTCTATACGTGAATAAAGTATATGTCTCTCTCTGGGTCTGTATGTCTGTCTGTCTATGTGTTTGTCTGTCTGTGTACGTGTCTGTCTGTCTCTGTCTGTCAGTCTGTCTGCATGTTTTAATTTTAATAATTAATTTATTTATTTATGTATATATTTGTTTTAGATAATGACTTATATATTTTCTTACTTACTTAATTACTTAAAACCTAATAATTTTTACATCCCCATTTAGTTAATTACATACTTACTTACTGACTGAATTAAAGAGGTTATATATTATATATTTAATTACTTACATAATATATATTTATTTATATATTTAAATATGCTTATCTTATATTGATTTATTAATTTATTGATTTATAAAATTATTGATTTATTGATTATTCATTTATTGATTCATTGATTTATTGATTAGTTGATTTATTGATTTATTGATTTATTGTTTTATTGATTTCTTGATTAATTAATTTATTGACTTATTAACATGTTGATTTATTAATTTATTGATTTATTGTTTTAATAATTTATTAATTTATTAACTCATTGATTTACTGAATTAGTGATTTATTGATTTATAGATTTACTTGATATATTGATTTGTTGATTTATTGATTTATGAATTTATTTATTAATTTATTGATTTATTAATTTATTGCATTATTAATTTGCTGATTAATTGATTTATTGATTTGGTGATTTTGTGATTTATTGATTTATTGATTTACTGATTTCTTGATTTATTGATTTATTGATTTCTTGATTTATTTATCCATTTATTAATTTATTTTATTGATTTATTTCTTGATTTATTCATTGATTTATTGATGTATTGATTTGTTGATTTATTGATTTATTGATTTACTGATTTATTTTTATATTTACTGATTGATTTAGTCATTTATTAATCTACTGATTTATTAATTTATTAATTTATTTATTTATTAATTTACTAAATTATTAATCTATTGATTTATTAATTTATTACTTTATTTATTTATTAAATTATTAATTTATTAATTTCTGGATTTATTAATTAATTGATTTATTGATTTTTTAATTTATTTATTAATTTATTTATTGATTTTTTGATGTATTGATTTGTTGATTTATTGATTTATTGATTTATCATTTACTAATTTATTGATTTACAGATGTATTGATTTATTAATTTATTGATTTATTAATTTATTGATTTATTGACATGTTGATTTATTGATTTATTGATTTATTGTTTTAATAATTTATTTATATTAATGAATCATTGATTTATTAAATTATTGATTTATTGATTGATTTATAGATTTACTTGATATATTGATTTGTTGATTCATTGATTTATTGATTTATTTATTAGTTTATTGATTTATTAATTTATTGATTACTGATTTATTAATTTATTGATTTATTTATTTATTTATTTATTGATTTATTGCATTATTAATTTGCTGATTTATTGATTTATTGATTGATTAATTAATTTATTGATTTGTTGATTTTTGTGATTTATTGATTTATTGATTTACTAATTTACTGATTTATTGATTTATTAATTTATTAATTTAATAATCCATTTATTAATTTATTTATTGATTTATTTATTGATTTATTGATGTATTGATTTGTTGATCTATTGATTTATTGATTTACTGATTTATTGGTATATTTACTAATTGATTTAGTCATTTATTAATCTATTGATTTATTAATTTATTACTTTATTTATTTATTAAATTATTAATTTAGTAATTTCTTGATTTGTTGATTTATTGATTTAATGATTTATTAATTTAATAATTTATTAATTTATTGTTTGATTGATTTATTGATTTATTGATTTATTGATTTATTTATTTATTGACTTATTGACATGTTGATTTAATGATTTATTGATTTATTGATTTATTGATTTATTGATTTATTGATTTATTGATTTATTGATTTATTAATTTATTGACTTATTGACATGTTAATTTATTGATTTATTAATTTATTAATTTATTGATTTGTTGATTTATTGATTTATTGATTTATTGAATTATTGAATTATTGACTTATAGATTTATTGATTTATTGATTTATTGATTTATTGATTTATTGATTTATTAATTTATTGACTTATTGACATGTTGATTTATTAATTTATTGATTTATTGTTTTAATAATTTATTTATTTATTGACTCATTGATTTATTAAATTATTGATTTATTAATTTATAGATTTACCTGATATATTGATTTGTTTATTATTGATTTATTGATTTATTTATAATTTATTGATTTATTAATTGATTGATTACTGATTTATTAATTTATTGATTTATTTATTTATTTATTGATTAATTTATTGATTGATTAATTAATTTATTAATTTGTTACTTTTGTGATTTATTGATTTATTGATATACTGATTTATTGATTTATTGATTTATTGATTTATTAATTTATTAATACATTTATTAATTAATTTATTAATTTATTTATTGATTTATTGATGTATTGATTTGTTGATTTATTAATTTATTAATTTACTGATTTATTAGTATATTTACTGATTGATTTAGTCATTTATTAATCTATTGATTTATTAATTTATTACTTTATTTTATTATTAATTTATTAATTTATTGATTTATTAATTTATTATTGTATTTATTTATTAAATTATTAATTTATTAATTTCTTGATTTATTGATTTATTGATTTATTAATTTATTTATTAATTTATTTATTGATTTCTTTATTGATTTATTGATGTATTGATTTGTTGATTTATTAATTTACTAATTAATCGATTTATTAATTTATTGATTTACTTATTTATTAATTTATTGATTGATTGATTTAATGATTTATTGATTTATTGATTTATTAATTTATTGATTTATTGATTTATTGATATATTGATTTATTAATCTTTTGATTTATTGATTTATTGATTTATTAATTAATTTCTTAATTTAATAATTTATTGACTTATTGACATGTTGATTTATTGATTTATTGATTAATTGTTTTAATAATTTATTTATTTATTGACTTATTAATTTATTAAATTATTGATTTATTGATTTATAGATTTACTTGATTTATTGACTTATTGACATGTTGATTTATTGATTTATTGATTTATTTATTAATTTATTAATTTATTAATTTAATGCTTACTGATTTATTAATTTGTTGATTTATTAATTTATTAATTTATTAATTTATTGATTTATTTATTTATTGATTTATTAAATTATTAATTTGTTGATTTATTGATTTATTGATTTATTGATTTATTAATTTATTGACTTATTGACATGTTGATTTATTAATTTATTGATTTATTGTTTTAATAATTTATTTATTTATTGACTCATTGATTTATCAAATTATTGATTTATTAATTTATAGATTTACCTGATATATTGATTTGTTTATTATTGATTTTTGATTTATTTATTAATTTATTGATTTATTAATTGATTGATTACTGATTTATTAATTTATTTATTTATTTATTTATTTATTGATTGATTTATTGATTGATTAATTAATTTATTAATTTGTTAATTTTGTGATTTATTGATTTATTGATATACTGATTTATTGACTTATTGATTTATTGATTTATTAATTTATTAATACATTTATTAACTAATTTATTAATTTATTTATTGATTTATTGATATATTGATTTGTTGATTTATTAATTTATTGATTTACTGATTTATTAGTATATTTACTGATTGATTTAGTCATTTATTAATCTATTGATTTATTAATTTATTACTTTATTTCATTATTAATTTATTAATTTATTGATTTATTAATTTATTATTTTATTTATTTATTAAATTATTAGTTTATTAATTTCTTGATTTATTGATTTATTGATTTATTGATTTATTAATTTATTTATTAATTTATTTATTGATTTATTTATTGATTTATTGATGTATTGATTTGTTGATTTATTAATTTACTGATTTATCGATTTATTAATTTATTGATTTACTTATTTATTAATTTATTGATTAATTGATTTAAAGATTTATTGATTTATTGATTTATTAATTTATTCATTTATTGATTTACTGATTTATTGATATATTGATTTATTAATCTTTTGATTTATTGATTTATTGATTTATTGATTAATTTCTTAATTTAATAATTTATTGACTTATTGACATGTTGATTTATTGATTTATTGATTAATTGTTTTAATAATTTATTTATTTATTGACTTATTAATTTATTGAATTATTGATTTATTGATTTATAAATTTACTTGATATATTGATTTGTTGATTTATTGATTTATTGATTTATTTATTAATTTATTAATTTATTAATTTAATGGTTACTGATTTATTAATTTGTTGATTTATTAATTTATTAATTTATTGATTTATTGATTTATTTATTTATTGATTTATTAAATTATTAATTTGTTGATTTATTGATTTGTTGATTTTGTGATTTATTGATTTATTGATTTATTGATTTATTGATTTATTGATTTATTGATTTATTGATTTATTGATTTATTAATTTATTTATAAATTTATTTATTGATTTATTTATTGATTTACTGATTTATTGTTTTAATAATTTATTTATTTATTGACTCATTGATTTATTGAATTATTGATTTATTGATTTATAGATTTACTTAATATATTGATTTGTTAATTTATTGATTTATTGATATATTTATTTATTTATTTATTTATCGATTTGTTGATTTACTGATTTATTGATTTATTGATTTATCCATTTATTGATTTGTTGATTTGTTGATTTTGTGATTTATTGATTTATTGATTTACTGATTTATTGATTTATTGATTTATCCATTTATTGATTTGTTGATTTATTGATTTATTGATTTATTTTCTTTATTTATTTATTTATTTATTAATTTATTGATTTATTGATTTATTTACTTATTTATTTACTTATTTTATATATTTTTTTGATTTATTTACATTTACTAATTTTTAAATTATTATTTTATTTATTTATCTATCTATGTATTTATTTATTTGTTTGTTTATTTATGTATATATATTTATATATTAACGTAAACTACTATGTTTAGAAGTTTTTAAAATTTGCTACATTTTTTATGTCCATGTGCATGTTCCTCTCGCATCGTTATGATTTTAGGTATACTAGCTGTGCTGATCCTACATGCAATATGGAGGATCAGCACACATAATCTGATTTTGTCTTTGAATAGCAAATAACGGTCATGCAAAATTGTTAGACGTCTGCCTAATGGCCTAATGCATCTATAGCTCTAGCATCAGATAAAATTGAAAAGAATTCATTAGGTAATCTAAAGCGATAACAAATCATTACTTTTAATGATTTAATAGCTTACCTGCTACGTGTAGAGTTGCCGTATTATTATTATTATTATTGATTTATTGATTTATTGATTTATTGATTTATTGATTTATTGATTTATTAATTTATTGACTTATTGACATGTTAATTTATTGATTTATTAATTTATTAATTTATTGATTTGTTGATTTATTGATTTATTGATTTATTGAATTATTGAATTATTGACTTATAGATTTATTGATTTATTGATTTATTGATTTATTGATTTATTGATTTATTAATTTATTGACTTATTGACATGTTGATTTATTAATTTATTGATTTATTGTTTTAATAATTTATTTATTTATTGACTCATTGATTTATTAAATTATTGATTTATTAATTTATAGATTTACCTGATATATTGATTTGTTTATTATTGATTTATTGATTTATTTATAATTTATTGATTTATTAATTGATTGATTACTGATTTATTAATTTATTGATTTATTTATTTATTTATTGATTAATTTATTGATTGATTAATTAATTTATTAATTTGTTACTTTTGTGATTTATTGATTTATTGATATACTGATTTATTGATTTATTGATTTATTGATTTATTAATTTATTAATACATTTATTAATTAATTTATTAATTTATTTATTGATTTATTGATGTATTGATTTGTTGATTTATTAATTTATTAATTTACTGATTTATTAGTATATTTACTGATTGATTTAGTCATTTATTAATCTATTGATTTATTAATTTATTACTTTATTTTATTATTAATTTATTAATTTATTGATTTATTAATTTATTATTGTATTTATTTATTAAATTATTAATTTATTAATTTCTTGATTTATTGATTTATTGATTTATTAATTTATTTATTAATTTATTTATTGATTTCTTTATTGATTTATTGATGTATTGATTTGTTGATTTATTAATTTACTAATTAATCGATTTATTAATTTATTGATTTACTTATTTATTAATTTATTGATTGATTGATTTAATGATTTATTGATTTATTGATTTATTAATTTATTGATTTATTGATTTATTGATATATTGATTTATTAATCTTTTGATTTATTGATTTATTGATTTATTAATTAATTTCTTAATTTAATAATTTATTGACTTATTGACATGTTGATTTATTGATTTATTGATTAATTGTTTTAATAATTTATTTATTTATTGACTTATTAATTTATTAAATTATTGATTTATTGATTTATAGATTTACTTGATTTATTGACTTATTGACATGTTGATTTATTGATTTATTGATTTATTTATTAATTTATTAATTTATTAATTTAATGCTTACTGATTTATTAATTTGTTGATTTATTAATTTATTAATTTATTAATTTATTGATTTATTTATTTATTGATTTATTAAATTATTAATTTGTTGATTTATTGATTTATTGATTTATTGATTTATTAATTTATTGACTTATTGACATGTTGATTTATTAATTTATTGATTTATTGTTTTAATAATTTATTTATTTATTGACTCATTGATTTATCAAATTATTGATTTATTAATTTATAGATTTACCTGATATATTGATTTGTTTATTATTGATTTTTGATTTATTTATTAATTTATTGATTTATTAATTGATTGATTACTGATTTATTAATTTATTTATTTATTTATTTATTTATTGATTGATTTATTGATTGATTAATTAATTTATTAATTTGTTAATTTTGTGATTTATTGATTTATTGATATACTGATTTATTGACTTATTGATTTATTGATTTATTAATTTATTAATACATTTATTAACTAATTTATTAATTTATTTATTGATTTATTGATATATTGATTTGTTGATTTATTAATTTATTGATTTACTGATTTATTAGTATATTTACTGATTGATTTAGTCATTTATTAATCTATTGATTTATTAATTTATTACTTTATTTCATTATTAATTTATTAATTTATTGATTTATTAATTTATTATTTTATTTATTTATTAAATTATTAGTTTATTAATTTCTTGATTTATTGATTTATTGATTTATTGATTTATTAATTTATTTATTAATTTATTTATTGATTTATTTATTGATTTATTGATGTATTGATTTGTTGATTTATTAATTTACTGATTTATCGATTTATTAATTTATTGATTTACTTATTTATTAATTTATTGATTAATTGATTTAAAGATTTATTGATTTATTGATTTATTAATTTATTCATTTATTGATTTACTGATTTATTGATATATTGATTTATTAATCTTTTGATTTATTGATTTATTGATTTATTGATTAATTTCTTAATTTAATAATTTATTGACTTATTGACATGTTGATTTATTGATTTATTGATTAATTGTTTTAATAATTTATTTATTTATTGACTTATTAATTTATTGAATTATTGATTTATTGATTTATAAATTTACTTGATATATTGATTTGTTGATTTATTGATTTATTGATTTATTTATTAATTTATTAATTTATTAATTTAATGGTTACTGATTTATTAATTTGTTGATTTATTAATTTATTAATTTATTGATTTATTGATTTATTTATTTATTGATTTATTAAATTATTAATTTGTTGATTTATTGATTTGTTGATTTTGTGATTTATTGATTTATTGATTTATTGATTTATTGATTTATTGATTTATTGATTTATTGATTTATTGATTTATTAATTTATTTATAAATTTATTTATTGATTTATTTATTGATTTACTGATTTATTGTTTTAATAATTTATTTATTTATTGACTCATTGATTTATTGAATTATTGATTTATTGATTTATAGATTTACTTAATATATTGATTTGTTAATTTATTGATTTATTGATATATTTATTTATTTATTTATTTATCGATTTGTTGATTTACTGATTTATTGATTTATTGATTTATCCATTTATTGATTTGTTGATTTGTTGATTTTGTGATTTATTGATTTATTGATTTACTGATTTATTGATTTATTGATTTATCCATTTATTGATTTGTTGATTTATTGATTTATTGATTTATTTTCTTTATTTATTTATTTATTTATTAATTTATTGATTTATTGATTTATTTACTTATTTATTTACTTATTTTATATATTTTTTTGATTTATTTACATTTACTAATTTTTAAATTATTATTTTATTTATTTATCTATCTATGTATTTATTTATTTGTTTGTTTATTTATGTATATATATTTATATATTAACGTAAACTACTATGTTTAGAAGTTTTTAAAATTTGCTACATTTTTTATGTCCATGTGCATGTTCCTCTCGCATCGTTATGATTTTAGGTATACTAGCTGTGCTGATCCTACATGCAATATGGAGGATCAGCACACATAATCTGATTTTGTCTTTGAATAGCAAATAACGGTCATGCAAAATTGTTAGACGTCTGCCTAATGGCCTAATGCATCTATAGCTCTAGCATCAGATAAAATTGAAAAGAATTCATTAGGTAATCTAAAGCGATAACAAATCATTACTTTTAATGATTTAATAGCTTACCTGCTACGTGTAGAGTTGCCGTTCCAGAATGAAAGCTCGTGTTGTCATTCATTCGAGCTGTATATCGTAGGCGCGCACCATCGAATTCCTTTGTTATAGCAGATGAACGGAGCTGTTTGTAATACGTCCTGAAATGAAGTTTTGTTTCGTCTGACAACTTTGGATCCTTTCCCCACTCCAAAACAAAGTTAGCTTTACCATTCCATTCGTGCCATTTGTATTTTCTAGACACTAAATTCTGTAGTCTGACGTCCGACATATTTGGAGTAAATATGATATCAGATCCAATAAGTTTGTACACCGTAATATTTTCCTTATACAGGATGACTTCTATAACAAATTCCAGCTGATCAAAATCAATCAATTTGTACAATTTATTAAATATTTATTGAATACAATTATAAAATGCTTATTTTGGCCATCATTTTCTGACACACTGTTATAGTTTCTGGCAACTAGTGTTTCCTAAAGTCTTTCACTCCAATAGCACGCTTTCGGCATTCTAATTAATGGTCTATCTTTTTGCTAAACGTTTGACTTTCCTTTTGTTTTGGAAATCGAACTCCCACTCGGCGTCCGTGGTAATCAAAGGTGAGGGGCTGGCAACACGAGACCGCACCCGAATGACGAAAAACGACAGGATTTTGTTCGATCTAGTGGCGACGTTCTTACGCAGAACTGGACCAAAAACAAGACATGACAAGCTCCGGAAACGACAGCGTTCCAATCACAGTCACCCGACTATCTAATCGGACACTTACTTTCAACGTTTAGCGCTGAAGCGGCAGCGAGCGACAAAATCGAAGGAACTGTACCAGGTAGACTTTCCTTCTTCGCTCGGCAGTAAAAATGAGGGGGGGGGGATCGACGGGTTAGAGTCCCAACGAGACGACCGGTTCTCTAGATCTTACACTGACAGTCTGGCAGCATGAACTCTACAGACCAATCACCGGATGTATGGCGCACTCAGCTAGAGGGCGTTGGCGAATTTGTGGATTTTGTTGCATGAGTTGGCATTGAAAAGCTGAGGTATCAATCTAAGCTAACAAACCAAGCATGAGTATGACAATTTACCTCTTTCTGTAGGGCAAACTACTGTTTCGTCACAAGAGAGCGACTCCAAAAGAGCGACAACAACAGATAACCGAAAGAGAAATAGATGAAAGTTTAATTGCTTGTTGAACATTGCCTTCTGCACATAACATATTTAGATAGGTACAATGTATGCACTCAAACTATCTATATTATAGTACTTTATCATACTCTACAGAAAGAGAACTTACTCCAGCAAAGAACAGCGTATACAAAAGGACGTCTAGAGATTGTGATAAGTTACCTTTGCCAACTCCAATACCGGTTCAGCAGCAGAGGCTGTAGCTCTTGGTTGCTAGTCACATGACTAATGACGTAATCTTTGTCTCATGTTTATCACCTGTCTTTTCACGCCACGTCATCCTTCCGGGCAAGAAAGGGTTTGGTGGAAGAAAAGTCGATGTCGTCGTGTTTCCGCTTAGCCGAAATTAGTGAGATAAATACCGGATTTGATTTCCTAAACATTAGATCAGTATTTCACGTCAACCAGCGCTTCTCACTGTTTTTGGTCTGTTTGTCAACGGCTAGTCTGTAGTCGATTGTGTTGTAAATTCTCTCGTTTACGATACAAATTGGATGTGTATACGCAATTAAAAACCAGGCATTTATCTAGATCTAAACAACTTTTGAGTATTTCTCTTCGTCGACGACCCCAATCGTTTACTGTTCTATATATATATATATATATATATATATATATATATATATATATATATATATATATATATATATATGTATACGTCATGTCCTCGTACTAGGCAGTGGCGGATGTAATTACATGGGGCGTTGCATGGGGGCACGTGCTCCCCTCCAGCAGTGCCTTCAATAACAATTGCTTTGTATTTCTGTCTGCAATCGCAGCATAGCCTTGCAGGAATACTAAAATATAAGCAGAGCGTCGCGTCGTAGCTTCCTGAAAGGCTGGTTCACAATATCTGCCGAAGAGCAATGCTAAGACGTACTATTACTTCCTGGGAATGACCACATCCGAGATAAATCTAATAATCCTTATCATTTCATTGATTTTTTATTAGATGTAGCTAGTAAGTAATAGCTGGAGCCTATGTATTACATAGTAGCGAGTAAGCTCCTGCTGACTACTCCCTACATCTAATGTAGCCGGTGCATGTTTTTCTGTAATTTAATTTAATAAAACGTGGATGGCAGATATATATTGTGGAGAAACAGCGAATGAGCATCCCGTCTGCGATGTTCAGTCTTCATTAATTTTGTCTCTAGGCAGAGTCTACCACATTCACGTTCAAAAGAAAGCATGACAGAGTACATGCACGTACGCACTGTAGTGAACAATCCTCTTCTAGAACTTAAAATTATGTCATTTGCTAAACTCATTGTCCAAGTATTTGTGTTGACTTTCCCATATTATAATATATATATATATATATATATATATATATATATATATATATATATATATATATATATATATGCAGTTGTGGACATAATTATTGAACCATTTCCGGTGTACATATGGTGGACATGAGCCAGACCACTTCCCGCTCGCTAACAGACACACAGAGCCGTATATGTCTACCAGCCTTACATAGGGAGAGGGGAGCCGTCTGGCTACACGAGACTAAAACTACAGTGTGAGGGTCATGTACTTGCATCATGAATTCTGTCGAACGTGTTATAATATTTTCTGATGAAATGAGAGAGTCGAAAATGCTCACTTGCACATAACTGTTTCCCACTGGATCATCATGCATCACCACTGATTACCTGCACAGACAGCAGAAATGCACACTGAAACACATGGACAGTACAAGCGAAGGACAAAGATGCACACAGGCAAGTGACCATAATTCAGAAGTGGTCGGGCCTAGCACAATCTAAAATAGTGTGGTCTAGGAATAATGCCAAGAGAGCAGTTTTCTATCAAACTGGCTATCTAACAGTCTATTGTACAACGTGTTCTTGTATAATTACTCTCGTTTACCAACTATAACTGTAATTCCTGGCTACACAATGACCTCTGTACTGTACCGTGTACTATACGTACTATACCGTGTACTGTACTGTGTGCTGTACTGTGTGCTGTACGTGTACTATACCGTGTACTGTACTGTGTGCTGTACTGTGTGCTGTACGTGTACTATACCGTGTACTGTACCATGCATACGTGTACAGTACACTTTACCAAAACCAAAACGTTTGGAACTTCGAGGCGTCACTATGTGCGCACTAGATACTAAAGTTTTGCTACACACAGCAAGTATTCCTCTAACCTTCATCTCCACTGTTGTTTGCTACGATGCGCGGGTATCGCCAAATGTTGCCAGTTCCAACAACGCATCCCAAGCAGGAGAGAACAAGACCGAGTTTAGACTTAAACAGTGGCTGCAAACACAATGCAAAATTATAATAAACACAATAGAGATGAGATCTACAACCAACCTCATCATCAGTGTCTGTATGACAGTGTCGTTTACGTGACAGATATGTCACAAGACAATTGGACAGAATCCCGAATGTGAATAATAATGACGTCACTAAGCCACGTGTTTGCGAACGTGTAGTTGCTGCAAACAAAATGCATAGATAACCACATACAAAAACGAGAGATGTACTGTACTGTAGAACAAATCCCATCAGCATCTGGTGTCAGTCATCAGTGGCGTACTAGGCATGAGGCAGCCGAGGCAGTTGCCTCGGTAAATAAAATGGGTGTGGCGTTGCAAAAGTTTTGCTGGATGTATCAGTTAGTAGATAACAGAAAAGATCGGGCATTTCTAAGTGGCTTAGCTCTTTTACATATTCATAGAGATGTGACTGTGAGTAGAGAGAACGTCATACGAAGATTTGATTGTACAGGACATCGCAGATTGGGACAGCTGTTATTATAGAAGCTATGTTTACTTACATTATACATAAAGTAGGTTAAAGACAAATTATTGCTTAATTAATTAATTTATATAAACTTGCCTCGGTAATATTTTAATGCTAGTTACGCCCTTGGTCATCTTCACATGACGATGTCAGAACATTTGTAACATAATCCGGATGTAAACAAATGACGTTAGTTTAGTTTGCAGCAAGAATCCAGAATAAAAGATGCAAAGGCCCATGTAGTGTCAACCAGAGCCTCTGACACTACAGCTAGCCTCGATCTCCTAGACCCGTGTAGCGCCGAATCGGCGCTACACAGGTCTGGGTGGTCGAGGCTACATACAGCGCCAATCAGACATCGAAAATTGCTTTGTCCCAAGACTCGGCGATGAAAACGTCTTGACTATCGTCATCTGTCGTAAACGTTAGATTTCTTAATGCATTCGTTGTGGCTCGCTTGTCGTCGAACTTCGTATCATCCATTTTGTCATTCGCTCTGCTGTTAGTGCATTAGCCTCGCAAGCCAGGCTCTTCCGCGCAGTCGCTGAGCTAACCGCACTGGAATCACACGAGGAGGAGGAGCTTTTACCGGAATTGCTCCAGCGCGAGAAGAGCCTGGTCGCTTTCGAGAACGTCATAGTGACGTGAGACCCCGATCCGGTTTCATAGCTTGATAAAGCTAATTCTATTAGGTAAGCATGTAGGTACGAAAGTTGAGAACACGCGACATCGCTTCACGCACTTGCTTGTTTTGCACGAAGTACGTAGTTGACATCATCGTTCGCTTCTAGTACGTATGTAGACAGCTCAGGCATGTAATATTCTGCAGTGTCACGACTCCATTTCAGCATTCAGTTTCGCCAACAGCACACGGCCGAATCTAGATCTGCAGCGCGGTAGTTTGAGAAATGAACTCATTGTACGCGGTTAGTGTATATATGTAGCAGTCAGAGTCCATGCACTGAAACAAGTCGTACGTAGTACACGTGCAACTACGAGTCAACTCTACACTTCCTGAACATGGTAGGTCCACTGCACTGCTGTTTTCCCATGCCTACATGTTTCCAGTTCACCGTGAGGAGAGCCAATATCGTACTAAAGTGCTGCTTGCTGAGTCGAAAGTACCGTCACATAGACTGCGTTAGCAATACACGCAAATCTGATCCTGACGTGGAGAGGTCAACAAGCTCTAGGCCACTGTTTTCATGAACCATTGAGTGAAACTGGGCCGGCAGTTCTCACACCATTTCCCCCACAGACTATAGATGTCAGAGTAGACGCGCAAGAGTGGTGAATAGTTCTACGTCGGTTTCAATTCGCGCAAACCTGCAGATGAGTTTAGTAGAAAGAAACGTTGCTGGAGAGTGTAGGTTCAGCGGACCAGTCCCATGTAGGCCATTCCTACGCTCATTATTCACCAGCACTTTGTCCATCAACAGCTTCACTGGATTTTGTGTTCACGCGCTCTCCGCGGAGGGCTACCTCTCTGCTTCGTGTATCAGCGCAATTACAGTAACGAGCTCTTTAGGAAATAGAATTAGCTTTATCAAGCTATGAAACCGGATCGGGGGTCCTACGTCACTATGACGTTCTCGAAAGCGACCAGGCTCTTCTCGCGCTGGAGCAATTCCGGTAAAAGCTCCTCCTCCTCGTGTGATTCACGTGCGGTTAGCTCAGCGACTGCGCGAAAGAGCCTGGTATGCGAGGCTATTAGTGCATGTTGATGTCTCTAGGGGGTTATCGATGGGTACACCCACGCGTATACAGATTGGCGTCTATTGAAATGTTTGTCAAGTGCTGTGCCACTTTCTGTACGAGAGAATGCAGAACACAACCTGAAATCATCAATAAGAGTAATCATTTGTGTGTTTGTCAGTTTGTCTGTTTGTTTGTCAATGTCTGGTTGTCTGTTTGTGTGTCATCTGCCTGCCTGTCTGTCTATCTGTTGTTTGTCTATCTGTTGTCTGTCTGTCTGTCTGTCTGTCTGTCAAAGGTATTTTATTCAATAGAACAAAGTACGTACAGATGGAGGCTAAATCCTCTACAACACAATGTCCTCATCAGTCCAATTAACTACACACGTGCTTGCTCCTTTACTAAAAAAAAAAGTAAAGGCCAAATGGCCTTGGAAAAACACAAATTAACTAGCATCATCTAAAAGTCTCTCCACTTTCCTGTAGATGACTCGAGCATTGGCTTTTTGTAGCTGAATGGACATGCGCTCCCTCCAATGTGTCTTGAATGAGGAGGCATTTGTTGTTCCATAGGCATCCGTTGATCTACTTGACAAATGCTGTAGGTACATTTCTGCTTGTTGTCCCCATCGACCAAAATGTTCCAACACTAGTGGGACTGCTGTCACTGTTTCCTTACCAAGAAGTCGTTCTCTGCTATATTTTTCCGTTTTCTTCTGCTCTCTCCTGGATGCTGCAGCACCTTCCGTAGATGCTGATGTCTGTCTGTCTGTCTGTCTGTCCAGTTTGTCATCTGCCTTTCTGTCTGTATATCTGTCTGTTTGTCTGTCTGTCTGTCAGTTGTCGGTCAGTCTCTCTATATCTGGTTATTTCTATTCTATGTATACTATCTACTGCTTATCATATCTACTACCTTAATTAATCATCTCTAATTGTATTACCAACCACATCACCATTTGCATGTCTTACCTCATACATTTCCATCCCAATCTCATTGCTCTTGCATTACTCTCTCCTTCTTGATTCTTGTGACGACCCAGTCTTTCCCACTCACGCCTCTTCCTTCAGAATCAACACAGTAAGCTCATCACGTGACCTCCATATCTCAACATCAATTTGCGTACATTTTTACAGAAATTAGCAGGAATAGGTGGCAACACAAAATTCATAAAATCAGACACAACACTGCAGACGAATGTTTGTTTGCCTGTTGGTTCGGTGAGGTGCAATTGATGGGCTCGTTGGTCGTGTTTGTTTGTAGCCGTTTGTGTGATGTGCAGGTTTTAGTTTGACGGCATCGGCAGGTTTGATAAGGTCGCTGTCTGGAAGCAAAACGAACATTAGTGACAGGTAGATATCAATGAAAAGATGGCCAAATAAGAATATGTAAATTTATTATTTAATTATTAATATTAATTATTTATTGTAGCTGATGTATACATAACTTTAACTGTTTGTGTGTGTGTATTGTGTGTGTCTTAAGCTTAATTAATTAATTAATTATAATTTTATTAATATTTATTTTTTTTTATTTAATTATTAATATTTTAGTTGTAGCACGTGATTTTGTTTACAAAATTTTTATTCTTATTGTTTGAGTGTCTTGGATGTGCAGATTTTTTCTTGGTGGCATGCAGTCTAGATCTGTTCGTGGATTTCAAATGTACGGAGTTGGACCTCACAATGAAAGTTAGTTTGAACAGACAAGCAAGTAGACAGACAGACAGACAGACAGACAGACAGACAGACAGACACAGCTCACCTCGTTGTTTTCTTCTTGTCATACATTTTTCTTTCTCTACAGACTGTTTGACTGGAGGAGATGCATTCTGGGCAGCAGGTGCTGATGTCTTCACACCATTACCCTTCCAACCAGGGAAGGTAGATTTGGTGAATTATTCAGAACGCATTTCTTTATCACCGGCGGCAACTGTGATGCACTAGCATTTGGTATGCGAGATTGTTTACTAGTGAGTCTGTTATCTATACTCTGTCATTGTGTATGTCCTGTATGTATGTATGTATGTATGTATGTATGTATGTATTTATGTATGTATGTATGTATGTATGTATGTATGTATGTTGTACCAACTTTTAAATAATAACAAAAAAAATTTATGTATGTATGTATGTATGTATGTATGTATGTATGTACGTATGTATGTATGTATGTATGTATGTACGTATGTATGTGTGTATGTGTGTATGTATACACTTGCCTCTCTCTCCGGACTGTCAGTTCTGTCCAAGAAGAAGAAGAAGTGACATATAGACAGTGAATGCTGATAGCATTGTAGCATTGTAGCATCGTAGCATAGTCATTGCAGTATCGAACCTGAGCTTTAGGGGCTCTTGTACGTACGTACGTACAAAAAAATGTACGCATGTCCAGTATATATGTATGTGTGTGCTGTGTGTGTCATCTATGCATGCATGTATGTATATATGTATGTAGGTATGTTTGTCTAAAACATTATCCATTGTGCCATCATACCAACCCTTTTTCTTCATTTCTAGGTAGCCAATGGCGTAATTCACTTTCAACTTTTCTTTCAAATGCTCGTTGGTCATACGGAATGGGCGTGGCCTTAAAACTAGGTTTAGCGCGGGTTGAAATCAACTACTGCATTCCGCATCGAGCCATGTCATCAGATAGGCAAGACACTAAATCTGCAATCACCAAGTCATACATGATATGTTGACTTTATTATTTAGGTTACAATCTGGACTACAGATTGGTGTTGGACTGGACTACAGCTGTTAGAACGGTTTAATATTAATATGTTAACCCTTAATATTAACGTATCACGTGTAGATATGAATATAAATCTTCATCTCATATGTACATGCTGCAAAAGAGACAAGATACTAAGTCTAGTTAGCCCCATAGTCGAGTGAATATGCATTGTCAGACAACACAGGGCACTGAAACTATTCACATTGTGACAGTAATTGGCAGTTTCTTTCCAACATTAGGGGCGTAGCGTGACCTCTAGAAATGGGGGAATAAACTTCACGATGCTATGGGTCACGCCCACTTTTATGGACACATCCTCTTTGATTTGCTTCTAATTGACTGATACAGTAGAATCAGTGACATCCAGATAGGAACAAAGTCTATACAGCTATAGTCCTTACACGTATTTACAGTCCACAATTGTTATGACCACGCCTACAAATGATGGGGGCATAGCCCGGTCTAGCCCATGCCACACTACACCCCTGCCAACATTGTACCATTTTGTTTTGATAGACGTGCAATTGTATTTGAAATGATGGGGCAGGGGAGGTCATCTTCATAATACTTGAAGAGATCCTGCCAGTCACGTTTACTAAATTACTAAATAATTAATAAAATCATCCCACAAAAATTTAAAATTATTTTTAAAATTTAACTCATCCTACAACTTTATGCGCATGCCTAGTACAAGCAGTGCACACTCACTTGCAAAAAAGGTTTCAAGACAACATGGCAACATGCTACATAAGCCGTGGCTTAGTGGTTAGTGACAATGGCTACCACTCCATGCATGGTCTGGGAGTTCAAACCCCAGTGATGACGGTAAATTATGAAACTTGTCTGTCTTTCTTCTCATGTTTCTCCAGCTTTGTCCATGAGACTATGACCCGTTTCAGTCGTTGCGAAGTTTCTGTGGTCTGGCGAACGATCCGTTTATGATGACGTTCAGCACTTTCCTGGTGGTCATTGATATCCATTAGGCCTGCTGTGCCAAGTTCGCAGTCACAGTAATGCCTGTAATCTATATCGAATTGGCAAGTCATTGATCGCCGGTTGGGGGCACCCAGATGAAGTAAAGACCCCACTTGCCCATCATGGAGGGGCATAATGACACATAAAATAATAGAAATATAAAGTATATAAACATTTACGTACATTCTTTTACGTAAGTTCTCTTCTTGTACAATCTTGGGGCACAAAACCATTGCATGATCAGTATTGCGTCTCATTGAGAAACCACCCGTGGACATGCAAGAGACCTACAGATGGCTGAAGTCATCAAATCTTCCTGCTGCAACTGAGGGACTGGTTGTTGCTGCTCAAGACCAAGCTCTTCGGACTCGGTATTATGAGAGCAGCTTTCTGCATCGAGATGTCAGTCCCACTTGCCGCTTGTGCAGTGTAGGCGTGGAAACAGTTGACTACATTGTGGCAGGCTGTAGTGCCTTGGTACCGATGGACTACACTGATCGACACAATCAGGTGGCCTCCATTATCCACTGGGGCATTTGTCGTCATTTTGGGGTTCCAGTGGAGAGCAGATGGTACCGGCATCATCCTGATCGGCTTGTGGAGATGGACAACATCACTATGATGTGGGATACAGCCATCCCTACTGCTAGGAAGATCGGTGCCAATCGTCCTAACATCTGTTTCAGAAATAAGAAGACAAACACTTGTCTTCTCATTGATATCAGCTGTCCTGCTCAATGCAACATTGCCAGGAAACAGGCTGAGGAGTTGACGAGATACAGTGACTTGCAGGTGAAGATAAGCCTCATGTGGCAGTGTTGGACACTGGTTGTTTCAGTGGTGTTGGGAGCTTTGGGTACAGTGCACACAGGTATTGCACTGTGGCTGGACATTATTCCAGGTCATCACAACCCACAGCACATACAGAAAGCAGTGCTTCTTGGATCCAGTCGGATCCTACGTAAAGTCATGTTTTCTGTCTAAACAGCCATGATGGTCTAAGCACATCTGAGGCAGGGTTTGCCTCCGCTGATTACAAGAGACCTTACAAACCAGACTGATCTGGTTGAGCACGACACATAAAAAATAAAAATAAAATTCAAGTCTACACACCATACACATGACGATGCCTTTATGAATGTGACACTAAACAATTTCGTGATTATATTACTAAATGCCTATTATAGTGTTGATAAATATCCACCCGATATCCTACAGTCATGTGGGGATTCCAAGCTCCTCTTTGACTGTACCATCAATTCTACTTGGCAACAGTCCACATATCTCCAACAGCAGATCATCAATCTTCACATCACCAACTTGTTCAGTCTTCACTTGAATAATTGCAAATAATTTAGAAGCTGCAGTCGCTTTGTCATGACATAACGAAGTAATTTCGTGGTGACTGAAACCTAATTTATGTCCAAATAAATACCATTGAGATGAACCGTGCTTACTGACAGCTGCCACTACTGCACTGGGATGGACAACTGCAGTGGTCAACATTCTATTGGAGGCTAGAATGACCAGCAAGTCATCAAGACTTTCTACCATCAGATCATCACCAACTACTTGTTTTACAGCAGCACTTGCTCCTTTACTTGTTGCTTTGGCTTCCTGAATTTTCTCTTCAGCATAGACAGCAACTTGTTTCAGTTCTTTGTGTTCCTCTAAATGCTTTCTGCTCAGATATCCAGTCTCATATTCAGTGCCTGGACTGTATCTGTCTAACGTATCTCTCCAAAGAGACATGACAGTGTCGAGTAGGGAAACACATTCTAATTCTGTTGCCTTACCTCCACGACATACAAAGTCGACAGAACGAACAGGATCTACCATGGCAACCAAACATTCAACATAACAATGAATAGAATCACCTCGTGATACAATCAGTCCATTCCTCCACAGCCTTGCTTCTGTATCTAACGTCGTATGAACTCTAGATTGAAACATGCCAAATGCAGATGGACTGAAGATGGTCGTCTCACTGCTGCACACTTGACGACGACCGACATACACTTTCTTACTCTCGTCTCTCTTCCACATGACAGACAGATCCTTAGGAGGCAAGAGAGCTGGAAACATGTACGTGTCGTCTCTGCCTTCCACTTTGAAGCAGATATCAAGACATTCATTTATAGCGAGAACTTTATCTGTGTTGAGTTGAACTTGAATCTTCTTATCTCTTCGGAAATGATTGATTGCCTTTTCTGCTTCTTCTCTTGTTACTGTACCATCCTTCCTCTTTGACCTGACATGCCACTTAAAATCCTCAGAAGCAATGAGAGGACCGATGGCATAATGATGTAGAGATGCAGGATTGAGAGCTGCCACATCACCGGCAACAGCAATCTAAACACACATCACAACAATATTACACAAACATACACAAGTACAACAACTAAACATCTGCTCGTCGTCTCACCTCTCCTGAATCATCTAAAAAATCAACTACCTTCTCTACAACCTTCTTCTCTTGTCCTGGACATGCTTCCTGCTCGATCCTCTCCATGAGTGTTGCCTTCTCCATGAACAGATCTTCTTGTTTCTTACGAAGAGAAGGAAGCAACTTGGACACGACTGGCTGACAAAGACGAGGATACAGAGGAGCAGACTGAAACATAAATATCTATATCAGCAGGTAATTATAAGTCTATAAAACTAGTCTCATAATCACCTGCTGAAGACTCCTTTTCACATCACAAAGAACTTTCTTTAGTTGTTGTATTTCAGATGTCCAGCTCCTCCTGCAGTCGAGAACAAAACAAACTTCAATGATGTTGATCTTGCCTTTGAACAGCTCACGCATGTCGTCGACCACACGCTGCAAGACACCCTGACGCCCTGGACAGTAATCTATGTGACTGCCAGCTATCAACACTGTGGGTATAAACTCTGCATCCAAACTGGCTCTGAGAAATGAGAGCCAATACTGAAGCTCTTCTAGCAACTCCTCAACACTGCACAGTCGTCTCTCCTCTCCTCTCACTAGACTCACTAGCAAGATGAAGATTGAGTTGGAGGAAAAGAAAAGGCCGTGTGTTTTGTGGAACTGCCCTTGACCTGCATAGTCCCACACTGACAAGCGACCCACTCCTGGAATATCGACTGTCATCACGTTGATACCAATTGTGCGTTCCTCTTCACATTTTGGGTCATCTGGTTTCTTCTCATTTGCAAAGAAAGCCCATTCTAACCATCCTCGTTTGAGAGCCTCCATGAGTGTCGTCTTTCCTGCTCCTTCTTTACCAATGAAACACAATTTCATGATTTCTGGTCTCACTGTGCCTTCGGCATACAGAACAGCATACTTCTGTTCATCCTGACAATACAACCCATCCATTCTACACATACCACCATATCTCACTACATAAACGTCTCACCATTGCTTTCCTCAGTCGTCTTTTAACTTTGGCATTGCCAGCCAGTTCATATGCTGTCTTACCACGCTGACAACATAACACACACAAATAAGATAAGATGGCCTATACCAGAGGTTTGTGAAGACAGATTAGAAATGCTATCACCAATGTTCTCACCAGGATTTCGACTCAACAAGCAAAGCAAATTGAGTTATGACGTCATATATAAATAATGACGTTACTTCCGGTTTGGTAGTTTAACTCAAGTGTTAGCATCTTAGTCTATGTCTAATACACACCTCCTGTCATGCATAACCTACTACTATTTACTAGAACCAAACATCATCCCTACAATCTGCACCTCCTTACACAGTCTAACTAAAAAAATAAATTTTAGATAAAAACTCAAGGGTGTGTCAAAGCATGGGCATCTTCTGTAACAGCATTCCAACCGTCATACAACACAAGTGTACACATGCCAAGATTGCCAATTAGCCAATGATGATGAGCAAAGGACATTTCTGTGGTACTTAGTAACGAAGACGTTTGTTCATGGATCATGCCTGCTGTCTCCACTACCCAACCAGTAATAAATTAATGGTTACATTTCATGAATCAACCGACTATCTCACTACCCCAACATATGGCCCAGACTGGAGAGAACACTGGCTATCACAGATAATTGTACACATTTACTCAAGTGTACAAAGTGTACGCTAGGGGGGGAGGGTAAGAGTAGTTGTCCACTTTTGGGGCGGAGCATAAAATGTTGATGATTTCTTTTTGGTCCAGAAGTAGATGAGAAGTGATACTGAAATCAGGATATTGCATTTACACGTACGTGTGTTGTACTGTATCTACGTTTGTAACCAGACTTTTCAACTCTGGTTTGTAACTATCCGTCGCAAGTGTATGACGTGTAGAGCACGCTAAGCATTCATCGCACGTGTTTACTAGAGTGTACATGGTGTGGGAGGTGTACTCTGTGGTACATACTAACAGACCTGTCTAAGAGACCTTGCGCTGTTCATAAAACGCCGCCAAACAGATAGCAACAGTTTGTGAACGCTTTTGTCTTTGCCAGCCCATCTTTGTCTCATGAGGAAGCTGTGCAGAAAGTGCAACGATAATGGAAGACTGCTGGACAGAACGACGAAATGTGCATATCAATCTTCGAAAGGGTTTCTAATTATTTAGTTATTGTAATACCATGGTTCTACATTCACATGACCAACATTTTATGTACGCTTGGGAGAGGGGGAGGGGTATGCAGAAAAGAGGACGCTTTGTACGCTTGAGTAAACGTAGACAATTATGGATGACCTCTAAACCAATTATTGTTTGCTGCCTATGCCACTGCTGTTGCACTTTCTATTGATTTAATAACATGTCATCATAATATTTAATATCAATACATTTATTATTACCATACATCACATCAACACATACAACAGTTCAACTGCAACACATGCAAACACTCACCTCATTCTTCAGTTCAGCATTTGCTTTTGATTTTAATAGAATTTCAACGATTTCATCATGATCCCCCCATGCTGCCAACATTAGAGCAGTGAAACCCTGTAATGACAATAATTGTGTTTTATTGTTTGTCTATACTGTAATATCCGTCCTATCACAAATCTCATCACATCATTTAAATCTCATTCTCTTCATTCATTCATTCACTATCAACACTTACCCATTTATCAGTTCTGTTCACATCTGCCCCTCTAGACAACGAAAGCTCAACTAATGACTTAGAGCCATTCATACAAGCTCTTATCAGTACAGTAGTTCCCTACATTAGAGTGAATTGTTATGAACAACAATAAAACGAGTCACTCAATCAATAACATACAAGACTATCACACGCATTCACTTCAGCTCCAACATCCAAAAGACGTTCAACCTCATAACGTGACTGTCTCTTCGCTGCGTGCAGTAGTCGGCGATTCAATGCTGTGATGTCTCTCTCACTCATTCTAACATAACAGTAACACATGAACGTGTAACCACACAAGACTACCCGACAACACTCTACCAACATGTCGCTGCCCCTCCCTACTCACTTTCCAACTTTATTCTCACCTTCAAACGTAAAACTCTCTTTACAATTCCTTTTCTCTACAAATTTCCAGCGATTTCTACCTTGCACTCCACGACGTTGCCAACCAAGTGCTGCTACTCACTCATACATGTATGACCTACTCACCATCACGTGTCTACTTTTTGCGCACGCTATGTGTAAACAGCAAGTAGATATTAACAAAATGTTTACAACGAGATAACAACGTCCATTCATCTGCAGACGCGACGATCAATGAGACGTGAGTTTGTGCTCACCCAAACCTTATTATACATAATTCCATAATTAATTAATTAAAATAAATGTAATATTATCAAAACATATATTTTTAATTTTATTATAACATTTTTACATTTCCTCTCAAATTGCTCAATACATTCTAAATGATTTTTATTAATATCAACAA
This sequence comes from Corticium candelabrum, assembly GCF_963422355.1. NCBI lineage: Eukaryota > Metazoa > Porifera > Homoscleromorpha > Homosclerophorida > Plakinidae > Corticium > Corticium candelabrum. The sequence goes on along the minus strand of NC_085087.1, from coordinate 5,057,361 downwards.
CCTTCAGGCTGGAATGTGTGTGTGTGTGTGTGTGTGTGTGTGTGTGTGTGTGTGTGTGTGTATGTGTGTGTGTGTGTGTGTGTGTGTGTGTGTGTGTGTGTGTGTGTGTGTGTGTTCATATATAATTATTTTAATATCAATATTGTCCTCCAGCATCGACCACCAAGTACAGCCTATATCATCTACTAATACTATATCATACAATATTATTGATCGTCACCCTTCTTTCTCTTCAACGATTGAACAAGCTCTTCTTTACGTTTTGCCAGCATTTTGCTCAACAACAAAAGTTTGTTACTATCAGTGAGAGATGCTTGACTCAGCATTGTCTCCTTGCTTTCTTTCAATTTGTTGGTGTTTGGTAACAACGACGATGCTATAGGACAAGCATCCTAGAAGAAAATCATTTTATGTCACGTGACATGCATACACCACGTGAACACACACACACACACACACACACACACACACACACACACACACACACACACACACACACACACACACACACACACACACACACACACACACACACACACACACACACACATAACCACAAGTAAACACTAATAATTTATTACCAATTTTTTTATTATGCCAATAGTCTGGGACTCCAAGAACATCCAACTAATATATTAACATCAATAATAATTGTAGTTGAGACATACTTACATGCAGTGGCTCAACAATCCCCTTTACTGGAAAGTCTACACGTGCATGTGTTTGATTCTGAACGCACAAGTCTTGCGACTGCCTCCATCTGAATGTCATGTGATCGACTGAATAGCCCGTATAAACAGTCGCTGGATGTTGAACAACAGCAGCAGGAAAAGCATCAGATGTTGGTGCATTGAGAGCTTCAGATGTAAAAGTGTTTAACTGACGTTGTGCATCATCATCATCTTGTAATGATGAAGATGATACTGCGTGAAGTACTGAACCATCCTATAAGTTGATATTAAACAACACAACAAATTTAATATAAATCATTAATATTAACAATACGAAAATTAATATTAAACATAACAATCAATTAATATTAAACATTAACAATAAATTTATATTAAACAATTTATCAAAATAATATAAATAATACATTGATATTAAACAATACAAAACATTAATATTAATCATAATAAATTAATGCTAAACTATAACAACACTAATACTTACTAATTTAATTAAAATTATAATTACAAAATTACGTATATTCACTAATTGATTCACACAGAATGAGAGATAGATGAAGGAAAAATCAGACAAGCAGACAGACGAGCAAACACATTACATCGTGTTGCATCGTCTCATTTCTGTCCTCATGCTTGCCACGTTTTCCTATTCTGCTCTCACTTACGAACTCGAATCTAGTGAATTGACGTTCACAATTCACAATCGGCTGCATGTGTGTTATACCAAGCAAACGAGGCAAACAAGGAGACATACTTTGAGTGTGAACGAGGACCGTGATTCCACACTCGTCCAAATGAAGGCAACCTGAAACAACAAGAAACTGATTTTTGTGCTACGTTCTATAAACTAAGAATGATAGACAAATAAAGAAACAAATAAATAAATAAACAAATGGACAAATAAACAAATAAATAAATAACAAATATACAAACAAATAAACAAATAAATAAATAACAAATATACAAACAAATAAACAAACAAATAAACAAATAAACAAATAAACAAACAAACAAATATATATAAATAAATAAACAAGCAAACAGACATATAAACAAACAAACAAACAAACAAACACATCAATAAAAATCCACTAACCATCCATCATTATCATACTGATCACGTTTCATGTGTTTAATCTGCTGCATGAATTCAGCGTCGACCCG